>NC_069077.1:86932805-87233450 GCF_025698485.1 Gossypium arboreum
GGATTGGTGTTCAAGGTAAGGTTAAGGTGAGGTTTCAGTTTTTGGGTAGAATATGGATTAAACATACGATTAATGGAAGGGTGATATCATTGTAAGTTGGTGATTAAGGGAATCGCGGCACGCTTGCTTACCAGGAGTGTACATACACTGCACACACACTATGAATCGGCGAAAGCCAAAATGCCGAAATGCCAAAATGCCAAAATGCTGAAATGCCGAAATGCAGAAAAGCCAAAAGTTTGGCTACGATAGTCTTGCGAGTGCGCGAACACTCATAAGGGGGAGACCAATAGGTTCCCTGAGACCAACGGGCGATTCCGTGGAGTTGGGTTGTAATTTCGCCATACGGGCCAGAATAGGCTAAATGGGCCGGATGGGTTGTTGGGCCCATAATAGGAAAAAATTGAATATTGATGCTATATGATAGGAATTTGCATGTGAGCATGAATATGAAATGACTGGGCCTAACAGGCCATATAAATGTGAATTGGGCCTAATGGGCAATATACAGGTGATTTTGGCCTAATGGGCCATATGAATATGATTGGGCTTAATGGGCCAGATACAAGTATGTGAATTTGTTTGGGCGTTGTAAGGGGTTTTGGGCCTAGTATATGATAACTACATAAAACTTAATTAATATATTGCGACAGTGGACAAGTCAAAGGGTTAAGGTGTGGCAATGGGTATATGCATGTCTAAGACTGGATCTAGGGAGAGCTTGGTACTTAAACGGTCTTAATGACCCACCTTCTCTTATCTGGAATCCTACCTAGTGCATAGTATTCGTTCATCTCAGCTCGTTGGACTTGTTAGTGGGTCAAGGTAAGTGAAAACCATAATTAAGGGAAAATTACCAAAATACCCCTAAGGGCAAAAATGACCAAAATACCCCTAGGTGTTGAATGTAAGTTTTATGGACGTGACATGCATACATATGATGTTCTGCTTAGGTTGCATATGGGGTGGGAACTATGGAACAAAGGAAGTATATGAGGCTCGCATGGTTGCCTGACAATTGTGGATCCACCGACGGCTTTTAAAGCCCAATATATAAATGAAGGTAGTTCCGCAACCGGGCTACCATTGGTGTATGGACTGGGTGGGTCGATATTTATATCCCCACATGGGGTGACGGGGGACAGAACTGGTGTGTAGCGGATGGATAATTTGGATGGGATTGTATTGCATGTTTGATGATTTCTCTTTGAATGCTTGTTTTTCATCGAGGGTTGTACACACTGAGTTTGTGAAAACTCAGCCCCTTTTTTATTTTATTTTCAGGTGATGCTCAGTAGAAGGTTCGATGTTTGGAGGGACTCTGGGTGGCCGGCTAGCAAGATAATTCGGACTTTTTTTTTAAACATTTAAGTTTTTATTTCTTTTTAAGTGTGTTCAGATCAAATTGTAATAAGGTTTTCATTATGTTATTATTACTGGAATTATTATTATTTTCATTTTAATTACGAGAAGTTGAACATGGATTTCTTAAATTATAGTATGTTTTCTACATTTTCACAACTAAGTTTTTTTTAAAAATCAAATGTTTTAAACAAGGCCTTCGTAACTGAAAGGTTTTTTTTTTGGTTAATTAAGGTTTCTTTTATTTTAAGAAGGGTTTTCGATGAAAACATAGTTTTCGCTAAAACACTTCAATGTGACACACCAGATTTGGCCATAGCATTTGAGTCGGGTTTGGCGTGTTACATTAACCCTTGATTATGGTTGTGTTGGTAGCTTAATTGTGCCATGTTAAGTACCATTGAAAGTTTGTATGAAAGTGTGCAAATGAGGGTGGCAAATGGCTTGGCAAATAGCCATTTTCTTAGCCACACGGGCAGAGACACGGTCATGTGTCTCAGCCGTGTGAAGGGCACGGCCTCGAGACACGGGCGTGTGACTTGACCGTGTGACCCCAAATTATGCATGATGCCATAAATAGAGAGTTACATAGGCCGAGGACACAGGCATGTGTGACCACACAGCCTACCCACTTGGGCGTGTCTCGAGCCACACGGGCGTGTGACCCCTGTTTTGATGAAAATTTTTTAAGTTTTCCAAAGTTCTCGGTTTAGTCCCGAACCACCTCCAATGTATATTTTAGGCCTCGTAAGCCCGTAATAGGGGTGATATGCATCTGCATGAATGGTTTTAAATTGGATGAAATTTTATGGCCCGATTTTGTATGATTGGTTATGTTTAAGTCCAGTAATGCCCCGTACCCTGTCCCGGCGTCGAACACAGATAAGGGGTCTTACATTGTTGGACGATTTCCTAGTCCAATAATTAATTAGACATATCCATCTTTTAGTACATCTTTTATAGTGTCAAATTATCAACCTCATGACCTAGATTGCATGGTCTTGTCATCCACATGGATTGGTTTGTGCATATCCATGTTTCATTCATATTAATCACATATTCAATGGTCCTCCTACATAGTGAAAAATCACATATTAATAAATTAACAATGAAATGATATAAAATATGTACAAAATCATGTAATTAAGCATAGTTTCACGCACTTTATAAAATCGTGTTCAATATTAATAATTAAGTAAAATTCAATCATTTTAATAACAATTACTCAAGATTAACATATTTATTAAGTAAAAAAGGAAGTAAATATATATAGAAAAACCCTATAAATTTCGAGTTTACACACCCCAAACTTAAACCATTGCTTATCCCGGGTAATATTCATGCACATCACAACTTTTGCTAAGGCAATTTTGCTAAATGATAAGCAACATCAACCTTCACACATAATCGTGCATCAAAAAAATCATGCTCAAAAGTACTTTTTATTGATAAGTATCTCGAATGCAAATATTATTTCCAAACTTTATACTAAGTATATCAGAATGCCAACATGAGTCATAATATGTATGCATTTCTAAATCGAATATAATATTTACCAATCAGTATGCTTTCCTTATCAATTGAACATAGCAATAACAAGGTTTAGTTAGTAGCCTTCATATGTTGAACTTAGCAATTCTCTCCACTAAAAATGTAGTCGGTATAATTATCAAATCAACAGGTCTTTTATTAGGTTGTAATGGCGCTAGGCTAAAGGTAGGGATAAAAAGAAGTGAATTTTTAGGTTCAATCATCTTAACCCTAACTTTGTCTTGGATTTTTTTGCATCACAACTTTGTACAATTGGGTCTTTGGAACACCTCAAACTTATTTTGAGCTCATGCTTAACCTTTACTTTTCAAACTTTGGCCAAACTTTTCTTTGCTTTTTTATTCTTTTGACAAACTTACCTGTGTTTTTTTTCCTTCTTCTTTTAGACATGTGAAGAGCATGTACATCTTTTTTATTTTTCCTTAAACTTTGATCACCAAGACAAATTCAGTTAAGATAGCTGCAAAAGAACATGATAAAATAAAAAAGATGATAATACGGCTTATGATGTAGATAATTTGCAATAAATATGCCATTAAGCTCAAAAATTAAGTTTCAAGGGTTAATTTAATAAGGTCAGCTTGAAAGGCTCAAAGGATCCAAAGAAAGTGTGCCTATATCATATTAGATTCTTATACGTCTTAGGATTTCGCCTCAAGAAAGTTACTAATCCAATTTTAAATACTTAAACCTTCATGCATGTCTATTTCTAAATAAATCAAATTTTCATGGAAAATACACCATAAGTCTAAAGAACATACAATTATTACATCACTTAAGATAAAATAAGAATAACTTAGATAAAATAAAAAATCATGCTTGCATTTGAACATACTTATGAACAAAATTTCACTCTGAACTTTCATTTATTTTGGTATACTTAAGTAAAAATATTGAAACATACTTTAAAATTCATGCAAAACCCCCTTAAAAAGAAGTAATGTCCTCATTGCGAAAACAAAGTAATGAATGAGAACTGAACACCAAGTACGGTTGTAAGAAAGGAAAGGTGAATCATAAAGACTTCTTAAGTACCAAGTCTTTTTAAACAATCCAGTCCTAGGCATGTTACTCCCATTACCACATCACTTTGTTTTTTTTCTATTAAAGAGGCATTGAGCTTATTTATTCATGCTTGCTATTTATTATGTGGAAGCAAAAATTCTAATTAGAAAATAAAAATAAACAATTAAAAAGAAATAAATTCTATAGACAAGAAATTCTCCCTTTTATTTATTTGACTTATCCTCATCATCTTCCTCCTATGATGTTTCATCCTCGCTTGTATTCTCATCTTCCTTCCATAGCTCGAAGATATAATCTGGAAACTCAAGGACAAAATTGTTAGAGGTATTTTTAAAAGTATTTCTTACAAAATCATCTCTAATCTTTGTATATTTCCAATAAGCCTATTCTTGGTTATGCATAAATTTCATAATATCCATCACAATTGATAGTTCTGATTTCTTCACAGTGTTTGAAGAAGTGGGCATAGGAATGGTCAACTTAGGATCAACTGCTTCAATTGGCTCATCAGCGTTCAGCTCCTCTCTTGGTTTAGAGATTTCCCTTTCCTTTATTGGTTCTCGATTGTTGGGTTCTTCCTTAGATTCTAATTCTTATGCCTTAGTAATTGAGTTAGCCTCAGTTTTGGATTTGTTCGATGACTCATCAGTTTCTGGTTCTGTTGGTTCATTTGATTTAATTGGGTTTAGTTCATCAACATTCTCCACTAAGCTTTCAAGATCATGGGCTATAATGCAACCTTGAAGATACTGGCCATTCAGGTTTGCTTTTGTTTTAACTTGGGCCCTTAAGCAAAGTGAAGTTGTCAATGATGGAAAGTAAGCACTTCCAATCTTCTTTCTAGCACAATCATGGATTTATTTGAGAATGATCTTCCTAACATTGATAGACCTTTTTGTTATAATTACATATAACAAAATTATTCGCTCCATTGAGATGGAAGAACTATGTGAGATAGGCATGAAACTATATCGAACAAAGTAGAACCATACCTTAGCCAACAGTTTTAGATATTCCCTTCGACAAGAATGACTACCATACTTTCTTATAATCCATTGGGATCACGAATTTTTCACAACATTAAGCACTTGTTGAAGAAAATCCCAGTTTATATTTGTCATAATGGCAAAGTATTCATCTTCTTCAACATCAGGTAGGTTAAACAAATCATTAATGAACATAGAAGTTAGGAGTACCTTCTTCTTGCGAACAAGAACTTCAGTAGCATCCGGCTTAGTCAAATTAGCATAGAACTCTTGAACTAACTCCTCTTCAGGTGATGATCGTGTATCATAAAATTACTTCCAATTGAGGGCATCAATCGTCTTTCAAATTGGTAAAGACACAACCATCTTATCATTGCTTTCTAAGTTGAAACCTTTTTCTGGCATCATAGGTTGATTTGTGAAGATAGAATCAAACCTTTCTTTCACTTCCTTATCTTGAATCAAAATGAGATTTTTGGCAGAGGTCTTGGAAGATCTAGTTCTTTTGTGAGACATGGTGATTTTTTCTGAAAATAGGATAAATTCAGCAATAGATAAAGCAAGGGATTTTATGGCGAGATAGGCTTGTGGTAGTGACGGGTTTGCAGCAGCGATAAGCGTACAACAGCGATAGGGTTGCGGCGGTGATATGGTTTCTCCAGAAAAAGGCTTGCGGCTGCAGTAGGCTAGGGTTTTGTGACAAAGGAAGAAATTTTGGGAGAATTTTTGGGATTTAGGTAGATAGCTAAGAGGAAAAAGAATGAGTGGCTAGGGTTTAAGCTAATTGCTTGAAGGGTTTTGAGGATTATGGTGGTAGATAGGGGTTTATATAGTGGTAAATTAGGGCAATCTTGTAGGAAAATTTTAACTACTTAAGTGACTTGGGCAGTAAGTATAGATGGAGGGAAAAAGTGGTGGCAATTTTAGGGCTTTAGGAAACCCTTATGGACAACACTGACGGGGTAAATTTCTCCTCTTTACTGTGTCAGGCCTTGAGCACAAACTGTATTTACAACTAGACTTCATGGTTGTTGTATAATTTTACGGCTTCATATGGATAAACTTTGTAGATGGTATAAGGTCCTTTCGATCGAGATTTGAGATTTCTTGTAAATAACCTTAACCTTAAATAAAACAACAACACTTTTTGACATGCCTTTCCAAAAACTAGCGAATAGGAAGTCATTCCTGTAACACCCCTAACCGTATCTGTCGCCGGAACAGGGTTATAGAGCATTGCTAGAGTTTACAATTCAAACGAATAGAAAAATTCAAACATTTTATAAAATATTAATAAGCATATTAAAACCAAGTCAAATCATACATATTGTCCTTTATCCGAGCCTTTGAGACCCTAAATGCGTGTTAGAAACAAGTCGGGACTAAATCAGTAACTCATATATTTTTTTAGAAAATAGTAAAAAATTTCAATGTTACAGAGGTCACACGGTCAAGAGGCACGCCCGTGTCTCAGGCCGTGTGGGCATTAGAAATAGGGACAGATGGTCTTGTCCCAGCCCGTGTCTGTGCCCGTGTAACTCACTGACTTGGACCACATGGCAAAGCCATATGCCCTTATGCTAGGCTGTGTACACTTCGAAGTATACTCACATGCCTGTGTGCTAGGCCGTGTGCTAGGCCGTGTAACAGCCTGACTTGCAACCCTTTTAAAGCTACAAGGGACATACGGTCATGTGTCTGGAAGCACAAAAATATACACATTTTTTCATGCCCTTTTTAACTCAAATTCATGTAGTTCTGGTAAAGTTCTTGTCGAAAATATATAATTACTATAAAATAATTAAATTACAGTCAAATTATGAACATGTCAAATTTTAATTAATTTTATATCAAATTTTGATTATTTTTGATTATTTTTTATAGATTTGTGCAAAGGGCAAAAAATGGCTCAGCAGACACTGCTAGAAGTGCAAAATCAAGAATCAATTTTGAAGCATCAAGGTGAATTAATTTTTTAGCCTAAGATAGTAAAAATTATGTGTATTAATTCATAATTCAATTAATTTTAATTTTAATCCAATTTAATTTGGGTTAAATAAATTATTATTGATTAATTATGAAAAGGGGCCCAATTGAGCTGAACCGAGAAAGCTGATCCAACTAAGCACTGGGCAGCCCAAAATTGTTCCACATGCTGACCCAATCAGCTTTTTTGACTGATTATTTGACTTGCAAAATGGCCCTTGAAGACTCCTTCAATTTTCATTCAAACCCTTCCAGTATTCATGCCTTTAAAGATTTGCCCCTACTTAAAAGTAGCATGTTCGAAATCTTCAAACATGCTACATGTGTGGCCAGCCCTGGGGGGAGTCTTTGGGCTGCTGATTTTGGCTATTTTTAGCATCCTTCTCAAACTATAAATACCCCTCTTGGTTGCTCATTTCAAACACATCTCAAAACCATTCATTCTTCACTTCTCTCTCACTTTTCTCTTTTCATTGTTCTTCATTGTTCTTCCCCATTCCCTTGTTGATTTCACCTCTTAAAAAAGATTCATTCAACCACCATTTGGAGCAGCATTCAAGTGTTCATGGAAGCCTCAATTCAATAAGAACAAGTGGAGAAGGAGCAGCGGAGCAAACTAGTCAAGCCTCGGAGAAACACTAGTTTTGATTCTTGTTCCTTATCCTTTTAATTTTATTGTTGTTGTTATGAACATGTCTATGAATATTTGTGATGTTGATATGTTTAATATAATTAATATGGCTTAAATTTAATTCGTGTTAGGTTGATTGCATTTCGTCTACTTGAGTTATTGAAATTGTGTTTGTGTTGTTATAGGCCTCGGTAAGATGTTTCTCGGTAAGATGTTTGACTAAGTAAAACCATGACTAAGTTATTCTTGCATTACAATTGTAAGATAATAATGAATTAATTATTTAAACAGATTGAAATTGTAATTAATTAACACGATACTTAATCAGTGCATGTTTATTCATCTGAGGTAGTTGAGGGTTAAATTAGCAACGGTATCTAATGATACATTAGCCTTGCATAACTTGCAAGATTATTGTGATTAAACTATTTCAAGGTAGAAATACATTGTTACCTCGCGTAATGTTTTATGTGCTTATGAGATTGAATTAGTTGTTTGAATTGGCATAGAGATATATACAAAAGATTATTTTAATTTGATAAGTATGTATGTGCATTAACACATTTGCTTATTAATATTTTTTTAATCGGTTGAATTGGCATAGAGATATAGTCAAGAGATAAATGGATTTTGGTAGGTAAATATGTTCATAAGTTAGCAAATTACCAAGTTGCCGTGAATTTATTCATAACAACATAAACATGAGTTTAATAATTCTAAGTTAAGAAATGTAAATAATCTAGCAAAATTATGTCCCTTGATTAAAATCATCTTTTGAAATCATGCATTGGAACTTTTATTTATTTTATTTATTTTACTTAGTTAAAATCCTAGTTTTAATTACATCCTTAAATCAAAAAAATATTTTTCTTCACCAAACTATTTTTAATTGCATTCATAAATTGTAACAACCAATTTTTAGTCAAATCGAAACAGTGGTTTCGGGACTACAAAATCTGAGGTCAAAATATTTTATTTTTATTATTTTAATGTTTATAATATGATTGAATGGTTGTGTGAAAGTTTTGTTTAAAAATTTTATCGTTTGATTAGTCAATTTGATAAAAAGGTCTTAATCACGTTAAGTGCAAAATTTTTGTTCTATTAGTTAAAGGTGTTAAATAGCTTGTTTTTTAAATATGTGGATTTAATTGGTAATTAAACCATTTGAAATTTTGGGTGGACATTTATGGGCATGGTTAGGTGAAATTTTAATGATTTTATGAAGGTTAATAATGTAATTTGGTAATTAAATGATGAATTAATTAAAGAAAAACAAGGTATCATCTTGTTTCTTCTTCATCTAGCCGAAATTGGGGAAACAAAACACCATTAAAAGAGATTCTAAGGTTCGGCCATCAATCTTGGTGCATTTAAGTCCAGTTTTGTCTGGTTTTTAATTTTTTTTACGTTTTTGAGATCGTTGCAGCTAGGTCTAGCTAGCCCAGGGACTATTTTGCAAAAATGTTAAAGATTTTGAATGTTTCAATTGATGAATACATGTGTGTTTTGATGTTTGATGATAGATTATGAATGTTTGTTATGAATTATACAAGTTTTATAAAGTGATTTTTAGTGAAAATGCAAATTAGGGTTTAAATTGTGAAATGTGGAGACTCAGTGGTTAAAATGTGAAATAAATGAAAAATATGGGCTTGTATGAGTACTAGAGAAATTCGGCTAGCATGGGATGGTCTTGAAATTCATGAATTTATGATTTTGTGAAATAAGGACTAAATTGTAAAAGTGGTGAAACAATAGGGGCAGATGTGTAAAAGTGCTTTAAAGTGTATTTTGGACTAAATTGAATAGAGAGATAAATAAATAAGTTGAATTTGATATTTTATAGATCAAGAAAAGTGAAATACGAACTTAGATTGGGGAAAGAACAAAGTCTTAGATTAGTTGACCCGTGTCGTCGTTTCTATGTCCGAGGTAAGTTCGTATGTAATAAAATTGATATAATTAATTTTTAAGTACTTTGATATTGTATGAATTGTGAATATGAGACTACGGATATGTTCGATAGTGATTCGACGGCAAATCAGCATTCGAAATCCCAGTTGAACCTTAGGAATAGATTAGGATTACTAATGACATGTCATTAGGGGATTCATTTATTTGGCTTCAGGCCATAATATTGGAACTTTGGGTGAGAGCTTCATTGATTTGGCTTCAGGCCATGATATTAGCACTTTGGGTGTGAGATATATTGAGTTGGCTTCGGGCCTTGACATTGGCAGTTAGTGTACGAGACTTTTGAGTATCCGACTTCTATTCTGAATGGTTCAACGGTTATATTGAAGATGTGATTTGGTGAGAAATAGATAAGTAACGGTACAGGTATGTACTGAAATCTATATGAACATTGAATTAATAGAAGTTTTGAGTTTATGATCAAGTATGTGGTAAAGTTCATGTAAGCTTGGAATTAAAGCATTGTTGCATATTATGTCATTTAATTAGAATTGATAAATAAATGGTGATGTTTACTTATTATTGTCATACGAGCTTACTAGGCTATATAGCTTACTTTGTTTAATTTTTCATGTTTTATAGTGACTTTAAAGCTGGCTCAAACTCAAGGATCTTTAGAGACATCACACTATCAAGCTATCAATTTGGTACTTTTGAGTTGTGTTTTGGTTATATGGCATGTATAGGATTATGGTCATTTTGGTTATAAGTTGATGATGATTTTGGCCATTTGAATTGACTTGTAAATTTTTATGTTTTGGATTGTATATATATAGCCATGTGAGTTTGTTTATATTGGTGATTTTGATGATGTATAAAAGTGTGCAAATGATCTTTGTTTTGAGTTTGATAATTGTGATAAGTAGTTTTTGAATTAGTATTTAGAGTATGAAATAGTCCATGTTTGAGGAGTAATATGTTTGGGATATTAGGTGAAATAATGCTTGTTTGAATGTATCCATATTGATGATTTGAGATTTTGGGTATTGGTATAAACTTAGATGCCATAATGTGATATTTATGTTTTGTATTGGTTGGTGTTGGAAATAGTATAAATTATGCTTGATTTGAAATTGAATTTGTCGTTTTGTGCCATATGAGTTGTGTAGGTGTGCCTAAGTTTGGGTGGCAAATTGGCTTAGTAAGTTGCCTATTTTTGTCCACACGAGCGTGTGTCTCAGCCGCGTGCGATACACAGTCATGTCCCCTGGTGTTGAAAATGAAATCAGGTCAATATGCTCCACACAGCCTCACATACGGGCGTGTGATATGGCTGTGTGGCATAAGTCAGTATACCCTTTAGGATTGGCACGGCCTAGTACAAGGCCTGGCACATGGGTGTGTATGGCCAATTTTAGGGCACACGGGCTAGCCACACCAGCGTATGTGTTGGTCGTGCGACTCAAGTCAGAGAGTTATAGGAGGTCAGACACAGGCTGGGACACGGCCATGTGCTTCCATTTTAAATGTTCACACGGCCTGTGACATGGGCATGTCTGATGGCCATGTGAGACGCACGGCCAGGCCACATCGACGTGTTTCCCCTGTATGTTTAGGGCCTCGAAGGCTCATAATAGGGTCATATTGATTGAGATTAAATGATAATTGTATGAAATGTGAAAATGTATGCAAAGTGAGTGTTTAATTGTTTAATAAGTCCGGTACTTCTCTATAACCCTATTTCAGCATTGAATACGGGTGAGGGCTATTACATAAATAATTATTTTCACAGTCCCTGTGGGTACGATAACTCGACATTTACTTGTCACTTTATTACTTGTTGCAATTGTGTACACTTTCACATTTCTGTTGTTCCAGTGTCATACACAGCTGAGACACATGCTCGTGTCTCTGCCCATGTGGACAAAAATAGGCCAATTTACAAGCCATATTTCTTGCCCAATTTGACATCTACCTACACCCAAGATTGTGCATATAAGCCAACCATAATAAGGTACCAAAACCATGTATTTTCTAGCTTCATACAAATGGTATAGTCGCATACAACTAATATGCCCTTAGGCACCTTAAATGACAATTTATAAACATGTCAATCATGTATTCAAACTTACCTAATTGATTAACTAACATATATGCATAGTTGTACCAAATCCTTCCATGTAGATCATTTAACAAAATATACCATTTGGTACCAAAAATCCATTCTAAAACTATCATCAAATGACTATATAAATCATTTCCACCAAAACACTAATTTACCATAATTTTCATCTTCCATAATTCAACCATACCTAGTTATTCATCAACCATTAGAGAGAAAATATTTACATACCATATACTAGACTTATACTATCATCAAAGTGCCAAAACACTAGCCAAACAAATGGCTAAATTATCAATAAAGCATGTAGGCCAATGTTAGCCAAAATAAAAAATACATGCCATTATAACCAAACTTAAACCAACACAAAAAGTACCAAAAGAGCCGGTGGATATTGTGATATAGCTTCAACAAGCTTCCAACCCGAACGAGCTTTCGATTCACTATAAAACAAAAAAAATAACACAGAGTAAGCATTTAAGCTTAGTAAGTTCGTATAACATAGAATTTAACTTATCATTTAGTCACAATTTAGGTAAGTAAACATACTATATCCCAACTCAATTTGGCTAAATGCCTAAGCACATATTCACCAACATGTTAGCCATGTAAAACACATATAATAGCCAATAAACATAGATGAACATAAGCACTAAGCAAGTTTCAAATACATGTATCATCCATTTCATGTTTCAATATATCATGTAATATCATTTCCATGTATTTCATGTATATACCTGTGATAGTTCGTATCGAACTCATATTATCTCGTAATAGAACATTGCTCATTGAACCATTTATAATATCGTTGCATAGTCCGGATAGCTCACACATAGTGTGCTAAATTGTAATCTGTCAATTCTTGTACATGTATGCTTATACGAGCTATGAATCAATATGCTCTCACGAGCTGTAAATTGGTAAGCTGATATAAGCTAAAAAGTGGTAAGCTCTCATGAGCAGGAATTGGTAAGCTTATACAAGTTGAGAATCGATAATCCCTAATGACATGCCATTTGTATCCTATGAATTCCTAAGGTTCAAATGAGATTCGGTAATCGCCGTACGTCATCGGATATGCAATTGATATTTATACATGGCAATTATACAATTCACATACATATAATTCAATTAAAACATATAAATACTCAATGTAATTACACGAACTTACCTCGATGAGTATACATAGATACGGAGGCGATTAATCTGAGATTTTCTCTTTGCCTCGATCTAAGTCCGTACAAGGTCTGACTTGATCTATACGGATAAATTTAACTCAATTTAATATATATCATTCAATTTAGTCTAAAACATTTTTGGCAAAATTACCATTTTTCCCTATACTTTTAATTTCTTTGCACTTTAATCCCTAGGCTTGGAAAATGAAATTCATGCAATTTAACCCTTATCCAGGCCTAGCCAATTTTTATACATATTAGTAGCAGCCCATATATTTCATAAATTCACAATTTCACCACACAATATTTTTATTTTTCAATTTAGCCCTTAATTGATATTTCATCTAAAATTCCTTTACAAAAGTTGTTTATCTAACAACAACCATTCATTTTCTATCATCAAACTTCAAAACTCATATAAATTCATCAAAAGGTAAAACCCTAATAATTTAACAACTTCATAAATTAGTCCCCGGGCTAGCTAGATTAAGCTACAACGATCTCAAAAACATAGAAATCTTTAAAAACGGGTTAAAAATTCATACCAAAGTGAAGAGCTTAGGGTTGCCGAATGTTGAACATAAAAATGACTTCTTTCTCTTTAAGTTTCGGTTGAAAATGGTGAAAAGATGATGATGTTTTGTTTTTATTTTATTTAACTTATCATTATTTACTTATTTCCAAAATTAACCTTAATAATTCATTCAAATTTCAATACTGCCAAACCATTATCATCCACTACCAATATTAATGGGCTGATTATCATATAAGAACCTCCAATTTAAAGTTCTATAGCTATTAGAACTCAACTTTTGCACTTTATGCAATTTAGTTCTTTTTAACAAATTAAGCATGTGTTTCGGTAAAATTTCTCAACAAAATTTTTATACGGTATTTCTATCATATTGTAAACGTAAAATAATAATAAAGTCATTTTTTTTACTTTATATTTGTGGTCCCAAAACCATTGTTCTGATTTCAATAAAAATAGGTTGTTACAATTCCTAACGATGTCTTGAAAGTTGTTCGATAGGTGTATAGAGCATCATCAAGCCTTCGAAACCAATCTTTTCTATTAGGGTGCATCACCCTCTCAAGAATACCTTTTGATTTCACGATTCACCCTTTCAACTTCCCCATTTGACTATGGGTGATAGGCAATAAAAATCCAATGCTTCATATTGTACTTGTCAAGCAACCACCTAAGCCATTTATTTACAAAGTGAGATCCTTCATCACTAATTATAACTCTAGAAGTCCCAAACCATGTAAATTCATGCTTATGTAGGAATCATATGACTACCTTAGCATCATTTGTTGGGTATGTCTCGGCTTCAACCCACTTGGATACATAGTCCACAGCTACCAAAATATTCTTTTTACCATATTATAAAATTAATGCCCCATACCTCGAATAATTCAACCTATAAAATATTTGTCAAATGCATCTCATTCCTCCTTGATATGTTTCCAGTTCTTTGGCATCTATCATAGTTTTTCACATACGCATATGTATCCTTAAACACTGTAGGCTAAAAGAATCCTGCTTGTAAAATCTTCACTGCTGTACGAGAACCACAAAAGTGTCCCCCACCTGGAGATGAATGGCAGTGGTATAAAATCTTGTCAGTTTTACTTCCAGTTACGCACTTCCTGATTATGTTATTTGTGCATTATTTTAAAAAAATGGATCCTCCCAAAAATAATACCGACTATCATGAAGGAATTTCTTCCTTTGTTGGTATGTCATTTCTCTAGGAATTATTCCACATGCTAAATAATTGGAAAAATCAACAAAATAAGGTGTTTTGTAACGCCCAAAAATATAGGTGCTTGTTTTATGTATGTTGTGTAACATAAATGCATGTTTGTCTAATGGTTACGTGTCATGGGAAGTGCTTGAGAAGTTTTGAGTTCAAGCCTGGGCAATTGCAAAAACTTTGGTTCTTTTTGAGAATGACCCTTACATTTAGTTAGTAGTCTTTTAAATTATTGTGGGTAAAATTTATCATAAGAAGCTTGTTACTCTAGTGGTAAGTGGCATGTTGGGATGCCTAAGGGTCTTGAGTTCGAGCCCTCCTAGGCACAAAGGTGTTGTATTTTGTTGCATAAGCCGTGTGGGTAACAGAGTTTGGCCAAAACACTATTTAGTGGAGTGGAGTTTGAATCGGTCATGAAGGGATTGTAGGAGGGAGTTGATGAGAGATATGAGGAGAGTTTTTAGGAGAGAATCAAGGGATTTTGAAGTTGTGGGGAGTTGGTGCCGAAGGGGGACTCTAGGCACTCAAAAATTCAGCCTAGAGGTCATGCTTCTCATTTTGTCAGGTTGGGGTACTCTTTTGGCCCTTTTGCTTCTTAGGGTTCTTTTCACTCACTTGCTTGGTAGCCGTTTTCTGCTAGGGGTTTTTGGGGTACCTTTCTTTTAGACCATTCGGGCATCCTTGGGGTCTGCCTATTTTGTTTTCACTCTCTACAATAGTGCTTTGCTGATCGACTGTCTTCTCTCCCTCTCCTTCTTTACTTTCGGGTTTTTGGTTCTTAATTTTTGGACCAATTGCTTCCCTCTTCTTCCCTTCTTAATAAAATTTTCCTTGGTTGAATCTCTACACCCCACTTCCTCACTCAAGGATTAGCGGAATACCCTTTTCTTTTCTTCTTTCTTATTGGCATCTCTTCATCTTAGTACCTTGACTGTTTACTACATCTCTCTCTACCCCTATTGTGTTTTAGCTTTTGTAGTGGTTCTTTCAACAATCGGTTAGGGGTCAAGTGCAAGGTTCTTTCTCCCTTTCCATCACTTTAATTCTTTTCTTCCCTCTTTTGTTTGGCCGAAATAACCTTTATTTAATAACTCTCCTTTCTGACCTTTTTTGCTAAGGAGTGAGATTGTTTAATCTCGTGCCTAAGAACTAAGGTGTGCTTTGGGTGTTAGCCGAATACTACTGTCCCTTATTCCTAGTCTACGCTGTTGGTAAGTTACTATACACTTAGTTTAATAGATTGTGTGTATGGTAAAAGTTTACAAGTGGTGTTTGGGTTGCAGGTAGTCTCTAAGGTTTGGAAACGATTACTTGCAACGGGTCTTGGGTCGATCAAGGCGAGGGGTAGGTAATTAAATGGATGAGTGTTTCGATTAGGGTTGCTTTAATTTGATTTTAGGCTATTAACCAAAGCTTTTGATTGAAATAGATTGGAGCCAGTAGCGTATTTTCGCAATCAGGTGTGTAACCACTGCCTAAGTCATAAATTGACAAAAGCCGAGAACTATTACCATTGAAGCTACATGAGCGTGCATTCACTCGTGTGTTCGTCTGAACGCATAAGCACGAGCATTTGGTCGGAGAGGCCACCACGAGCGATTTCGTGGGCTTAGGTTGCTTTGGGGCCATGTTGGGCCAAAATGTGTCATGTGGGCCCACGGGCTCGTGGGCCTAACACGGGTAAACCACACAGATGTGTGGAAATTATTGGGTTAGGCTGTATGGTATGCATGGCCAAGGCCGTTTTGGGCTTATTAGGCCAAACGACCATGTGGACCCACATGGGCCGTATCATGAGCTTTAGGCCCATATTCACTGTTTGATTGTTAAGGTTGCATGAGTCACTCGAGACGACTGTGGACCTAATGTTGGGTCGGTAAGTACATTTAGACCCCATACTGATGAATTGACTGTTATACCCTTAAGAGGTAAAATAACTGATATACCCCTATGCTATGTTTTACTGTTATCGAGCATGACATTTTGCATACACGTTTTATATTATGACACGACACGTTGCAAGGGGGTGGGTTTGATATATTTGGAGGAAGTGTACTGTAATGGCAGCTCTGTTGCAATTACTGTCTAGTGCCTTAACCTGTGCCATATTTGGAGTGTAGGGATGGGTTGGTCAATTTTATCCCCACATGGAGTGTAGGGCTGGATAGAGTAGAGTGTAGAGGATGAATGGGTAGGATTTCTATTGGACATTGATACTGTTACTATTATGGTTTAAGGTCCACATTGATACTATTACTGCTATGGGCTAAGGTCCTCACTGATACTGGACTTATAACATCTCAAACCCAGCCTAGACGTTATGGCTGAAATCTGGTGTGTCACATTGAAGTGTTTTTTGAAAACCATGTTCTCATTGAAAACCCTTCTTACTATTTAAAACTGCTGGCCATTTTAAAACTTGTGAAAACCTCAGATTCTATTGGTTTATTAAAAGTTATTCTCTTGTAAAACATTATTACCTTTAAAACTTTATTTACTATGGAAACTTAGTTTAAAGTTTTGCTGAAACGTGATATTTTGAAAAACAGTTATTGTTTTGGAAAAGAAAACCATGTTCTACTCCAGCAATTATAAAATAGTATATAAAATTCCAAATTTAGAACCAAAAATTAAAAGAGGCCTTATTACAACCTAGATCAAATATAAATACTTGTAAATAGATAACTTGAAAGAAAGTCGGAAACAATAGCAGTTGAATGGCCACCTCCGAGTCCCTCGCAACACTGATCCTCCTAAAGCTGGGGATTACCTACACAGTTAGTAAACGGGGTGAGTTTATGAAAACTCAGTGTGTAATCCCCTCCTAAACTAAAACAGTTAGTAAAAAGATAGAATTCAGAATCAGTCTGGGCCAGAGCCCATTATAGAATCAGTATCATATGCAGATATGTAGATAGATTACCAGCCAAATCTAACCAACACACCACCCGTACCAACCAACACACCATGTAGGGATAAAATCGACCCACCCAGCCAACACACCAAGCTTAGCACCGATTGTAGGACTAAGTCAACAGGACGGCTCAACGCCATAGACAGGATAGCACATAGCCGTAAATAGGACAGCACATAGTCGTAAACATCGCAGCAACGCTGCCAGATAACAAGACGGCTGGATGCGGTAAGTAGAATGGCACAATGGAACAAAGCCATCGATAAATGCATTATGTTAGGCACATAGCCCTCAACTAGAGTAACATAATCGACACACAGCCCTAGGTAAATATGATCGACACAGAGTCGTCAATAATCATATATTGGCACATAGCCTTAGGAAAATACATTTGGCACAAAGCCTTAGGAAAAAACATTTGGCACACTGCCATAATCAGGTTGCCACAGAGCCATATGTAGGTTGGCACAAAGCCATAATCAGAATAATTGGCTTTAAGCCATCGGTAGTTGTATCATGTTAGGCACATAGCCATCAGCTACGGTAATATAGTCAGCATACAGCCTCGGGTAAATATGATCGACACAGAGTCGTCAGTAATCATATATTGGGTTTAAAAGCCATTGGTGGATCCAAGGTCGTCAAGAAACCATGCAATCCTTAATCGGTGGATCCACGGTCATCAAGCAACCATTCGATCCTCAATCGGTAGATCCACGGTCGTCAAGCAACCATGCGATCCTCAATTTCTTCCTCTGTTTCATAATCCCCACCCATGTGCAACATAAAATTATATGAATGCAGCAAATATACACACGACATACAAAATCATACAAATCACAGTCACAACAGTCTAATCACAGTCATACATTCTCAGTCAAAACATAGTTAAATCAATTAAATTGTATTATCAGTGAGTCATATACCCTAGAGGGGCAGAACGATCTTTTTACCTATTAGGGGTATTTTAGTCATTTCACCCTACAAGGGTGTTTTGGTAAATATACAAACCAAGGGTATTTCGGTAATTTTCCAAACCAATGGTATTTCTGTAATTTTTAAAAGTCAAGGGTATTTCTATATTTTTCCAAATCAAGGGTATTTCGGTAATTTTCCAAATCAGGGATCTTTTGGTAATTTAAAAAACCAGGGGTATTTTGGTAATTTTACAAACTAGGGTGTTTTGGTAGTTTTGCTAATCGAGGGTATTTTGGTAATTTTGTAAATCAAGGGTATTTAGTAATTTTGTAAACCAAGGGCATTTCAGTAATTTTGTAAACCAAGGGCATTTCAATAATTCTACCCTATAGGAGCATTTCAGTAATTTACCCTACAGGAGTATTTCAGTAATACTAGCCTACAGATATGAGATTCATATAGTCCAATCCAATATTTACTACACAATCATACAATTTATCCACTTGGGCCCACATGGCCAATCCCGGCCCATCTTGGCCCAAAGTAACCTAAGCCCACGAGAGCACTCATGATGGCCTCAACCATCACGTTAAAGCTCCTACACAAGCGCTCGCACGCTCGTGTGGCTACCATCGCCGTGTGATCCGCATTTTGACATTCCGGCATTTGTCGTTGTACAGCTAGAGTAGTGCGAAATACACACCTGTTTATGAGAATGCGCCGAAGTCCACGATCACTAACCCTGGCACATCCTACATTGAGTCTTAATCACTTTTTCCGCCACCAACTCATCTTCTTCGCTTTATTTAAAGCCAGCTTCTCACCAATGCCCATGTTAGCTTCCCGATGTGGGATTACTTTCAACCATTAGGAAAATTCCTTATTTTTTTTATGACCACTTCAACCACAAAGTTCCAGTCCAACTCCACCTCCTACATAGCTCAAACAGCAAAATAAATACTCCACTGTGCATCCCAAGACTTGAACCTTAGACCTCACAGTTACACAACATGCCACCCTGCCACTACACCACAAGGCTCTTTATGTCACCATTTTAGCCTCAATTAATTATAAGGTCTATAGGCCAAAGTCCAGGTTCCTTTAAAAGAAAAACCAAAATAAATTGCAAGAGACAAGACTTGAACCCAGGCTCCCTTGCAACCTTAATGACGCCACAACCACTAGACCACATGCTTCCTTATGTCATTATTTACCACAATAATTTAAAAGGCCCTCATCCAAGCACCCAGGGTTTTATTCACTTAAAACCAAAATTTTTACTAAAGCCTAGGTTTGAACCCAAGATTTCTCCAACACTTCTCAGGGCCATTAACCACCAAAGCAAACATTTAGCTGTGACATTTCCATGTACAATTAAATGCTTATATACAACCTCCTTACGGACCCCTACTCAAGGCCTAATACTTCTAGGCCCAAATTCAGGGCGTTAAGGACTACCACTGAAACGGGCTTGGCCTAAACTGTACTTGTCTGATTTTGTTAAGGGAATACACATTGATTTTTCATAAATCACCCTTCTGCTTTCCTATACAGGTAATCCTTAGGCGAGTCAATGCGGCGAGGGACTCGATGGAGGCCACACAACTATTTTTGTTACTATTTTACACTTTTACTCTTTAGGCTATTTTAATTGGGTATTTGTTATGTAATAAGGCCTTTTTAAATTTTACTTTAATTTGGGCTTATTTACTTGATTTCTATCTGCTAGTAGTAGGACGCGAATTTTCAAAAGATAAATGTTTTCAAAACACCACGCCTTTGCAATATATTTCAAAAGCTTCCGCAACAGACAAAGTTTTAAAGTGTATTATCAACCTAAAATGATTACACATTCACAAACCTACTAGAGTTTTCCTTAACGAATGAGATACTTAAAAGTTTTGTAAAAGATTTCTTAAAGGGTTTTAATACAATACGAACTTCCCAAACAAAACATCATTTTTTCAAAACTCACTTTATTGTGACAATCACAGTTTCAGCCATAACGTCTGGGCTGGGTTTGGGGTGTTTGAGGTGTTACATGTTTCAATGATTTAACTTACCTCGAAGATATGTTCATCAAGAAAATTCTCATTAATGGTAGATATTAGCTACTTGATTTTCAATACCTCTTCTATCTTGGATCTCAAGGTCAAATTCTTGGACTAAAAGTACCCAACGAATTAGCCTCAGTTTAGCATATTTCTTCATGAGTAAGTACGTGTTGGCAGAATGATTGGCAAACACTGTAGTTTTGGTACCTATAAGATATGAACAAAACTTGTCAAAAGAAAAAACTATAGCAAAAAGTTAGTTTTCAATTACCGTATAATTGATCTGGGCTCTTGTCAAAGTTTTGCTTGCATGGTAGATAGGATGAAAGACTTTGTTCCTTCTTTGACCCATCACAGCTCTAACAGCGAAATCACTTACATCAGACATCAACTCAAAAAGTGAGTTCCAATCAGGTGTAATAATTATTGGGGCTGAGATTAGCCAGCTTTTTAATTTTACAAAAGCTTTTAAACATGCTTTAAAATAAAAAACAATGTTTTTTTCTAAAAGCATACACAAAGGTTTAGAAATTTTTGAAAAATCTTTGATAAATCTATAATAAAAACTAGCATGGCCTAAGAAACTTCTAACTTCTTTCACACTAACTGGAGGTGGTAATCTTTCAATTACATCCACCTTTACTCTATCCACTTCAATCTCATTTTTGGAAATTTTATGTCCTAAGACAATTCCCTTATTAACCATAAAATGACATTTCTTCTAGTTAAGGACAAGATTTGTCTCCTCGCATCTTTTTAGTACCTTATCCAAATTACTCAAACAAACATCATAAATGTTACCAAAAATAGAAAAATCATCCATGAAAACCTCAATAATATTTTCAACCATATCAGTGAAAATTGCCATCATACATTGCTAAAATGTGGTAGGTGCATTACATAAGCCAAAAAGTATTCACCTAAAAGCAAATGTATTGTATGGGCAAGTAAAAGTTTTTTTATGTTGGTCTTCTAAGGCTATAACTATTTGGTTGTATCCTGAATATCCATATGAAAAGTAATAAAATGTAATTTGAAAATTTGAAACGTTGTTTCCTTCTTCTGAAAGTATGTGATTATTGAGGACATGTTGAGCATGTCGAATAAAATTGAAAAGGATTGAAATGTGATTGTGTATGAATTTGTATGACATATTGCATGTGCATTGGGATGGGATTTTGGGGTTAACGGAGGAGTTTCGTGGAGTACTGGTGGCATTAAGTCTGCATATATTGTTAGTCAGTGCACTGAGTTTGGAGTACTGAGGGGTGTAGCGATTATATCGCATTATATATTTGGCAGTTTCACTGCATTATTGATTATTGGTGGTTTTACCACATCGAGCATTGCTCATATATGTTGGAGTTTGGCAGACAGGTTCTGGGGAACTCGTGGTAAGTAGGGGATGATATGGGTAGGATCTCACATGTGCATTTTTCACGATCATGTGCATCTAAAAATTATTATTGTTAATGTTTGATTGTGCTTTTGGTACCTCTATGAAATTGCATGTATGAATGGTTAATACTCGTTTAGTCTCACACTGAGCTAGTTAAGCTCACCCCATTACCTCAACTTCTCAGGTAATGATCGAACTTAGGATCGGAATTGGCATGCGGACGTACGGTGGAATTCAGAATTTACTTTGTCATATTATTTTAATTAAATTATATTTTTAGGTTATTTTATTATTATTCGATTTTGGATTGTAAAGTTTCTTTAAACTGTGGTTGGGGGCTGTTCGAGATTTTGGGGTTTTTCATGCATGCATGACACGCATCTTTGGTATAGATACATGGTTTTTATAATATTTTGAAATGGACTATGCATGATATATGACTAAATTAATAATTTGACTTGTAATGGTACATTTCTACTACTAAGAAGATAACGAAATGATTTTTCAAAGGCAACACCATCAATAAGGTTTTACAAAAACTCACCTAATTCGCTAATTTGACCTAAGTAGGGTTGGACTAAATAGATGGACGTTTTCCAAAGATAACAATAGAAACCGCGGTTTTATAAAAAGAAGTACTTGAGGGTTTTTAACTATCATTAGGGTAAGTTTGACACTAAGGTGTCCAATGTCGCCTTCCCGATTCGACCATAATGTCTAGGCCGGGTTTGGGAGGTTACAGGTTTCGGACCACAAATCCGAGCCAAAAATAAAATTTATTTTTATTTTACTTTATGATCCGTATTATATTAGAAATATCATTTGAAAATTTTGATAAGAAAATTTTATCGATTATGTGTTTAATTATGAGAAGGACCAAATCGCAAAAAATGCAAAAGTTGAATTCTAGTAGCTAGAAGGATCAAATAGCTATGGAATTCAAAAATTAAGGTCCTTATATGGTAATTAGACCATTAAAGAAAGTATGTAGATATTTTAGGATGACTCATCCATGGAAAAATAAAAAAAGGACTAAATTGGAAAGATGAAAAGTAATTCAATGACAATTTAATTAAATGAAAAAGAAAACAATTTCATATCATCTTCCCCAAATATTTCCATGGAAACCCTAGGAGAGAGGAAGAAGACTTTTCAAGCTTATTTGGGTAAGTAATCAAGCCTTGTTTTTAGTAATTTTGATATTTTTGAAACTGGGATAGTCTAATCTATCTATTTGAGAGATCAATTTTAGAAGTTATCAAAGTATAGAAAATGGGTCATGGATGTACATGCTGAAAATTAGAAATTTATGGCAGAAAATGAAAGATTATTGATAGATAAACAACTTTTGATTTTTAATGAAAACATGATTTAGGGACTAAAATGTAAAGTTCTGAAATGGAAGAAAAATGCTGAATTTTTATGAATACATGTGCTGTAAATTTTGTAATGGGATTTTGGTTAGGCTTGGAATAGGGAGTAAATTGCATAAATTTTATTTTCCGAGCCTAGGGACGAAATGGGAATTTATGGAAAAGTTAGGGGCAAAATGATAATTTTGCCTAGGATAAAAATTGAGTCCACTTGAATATAAAATATGATAAATTCATGTCAAATTTCCTCGTATACATCCGGATAGACCAAATTCGGAGCTAGAACGAGGAAAGGAGGAAAATGTCGGATTAGTAGATTTATGTACACGAACATTTGTCGAGGTAAGTTCGTGTAACTAAATTGTATATGTTTTTATGCTTTAATTAAATGTTGTGTTTGTGAGTTGTATAAATACCATAAATATGTGAAATGATCCCATAGTCGTTAAAGCCCAATAAATGAAAGTGCCCGATCAAATATAATACCCGACAAATGATAAATGATAAAAATGTTAATTTTATGCTTGAGTTGAATGTGAACATTTGAATTGCATAAATGCATAAATATATGAGATTGACCTCATGCTTGATAATGTTTGAAAGATGCTAAATTCCATTTGAATAAAGGAAAATTCGATGGATATGTGATTTCCGAAATGAATGAGGTCCTACATTTGTTACAGATGGGATTTAGCCTAGACGGGTAATCCTAATATGAGTCCTCTCAAGTATATGTTATGGATTGTATTTAGCCCAGACGGGTAATCAAGATCAAGCTATTTAGAGCATATGTCATAAAAAGGATTTAGCCTGGACAGGTAATCCTGTCGTATACATGTATGGCTCAAGAGTGTACTCTCTACTATAGAACCCTATGGGTACCATTGGACATAAGTTGACAGATTCTGAGTCGTACACCTGGAATGTACTACCTATGTATCCATCGATATTTCATATAAATTCAATAGGTAAAAGTTCTTGACATGAGAATATATGAATAAGAAATGAGTTATTACACATATCGGCCTGAAATACATGAAAGTGACAATACGTGATAATTGATATATGAAAATATGAAATGATAATATTGTATACAGAATTTATTTGATGAGTATGTACATCATTGATTCTAGACTTGTACACCTTGAGTGTACTTATCGTAACTTTGATATTCCGAGTAATAGGGGTAAAGTTCTGATATGAAATGATCTGAACTCTAGATGAACTATTATAAAATTATACTTGTAATATAAAGAGATGATTTATACATGTTAAATGAATACATGTTGTAGAAAGCATATATGCATGGAAACTTGATTGTTGTTTAGTCCATATATGTTTGTGAAGTTATTATGGATTATATGACTAACAAGGGTAATGAGGATATGTGTAGGGCCTAAGGCCAAATTGATTGAATGAGCCTTACATAGTTACCTCAAAATAGAATGAATGGTAAGTTAAGTACCATGTTATACGAACTTATTAAGCATTATATGCTTACTTAGTTTTATTTCCCTGTTTTATAGTAAATCAGAAGCTCGTTGGATTGGAAGCTTGGTGGACTATCCATCGACCCATGTCGGTACAAAATGGTAAATCAATTATGGTTGTAATGGCATGTATAGGATATATTGGCCATATTGGCATGTAAATGTAAATGATGCTTGTAATCTAGCCATTAGAATGGCTAGTAATGGTTTGTTTAAATATACTTGCAATGTCAAACTAAGGTAGCTTCATATATGTTAAGTAGTTGATCAAATCATGTTTAATACATGGATTGAACTAAGGTAAGATTGTTGACATGTATGCATGAAATGATATGCCATGATGAATGATGGAATTTGTTTGATTTGAATGCTTGAAATGGTTGGTATTTGGATGTGTGATTCAAATGCAGGTCATGGGTGTGATTTTGGGTGACAAATGAAGCTAGGAATGGCTTTATTTTATCCACACGGGCATGTGTCTAGACTGTGTGTGACACACAGTTGGGTACATGGGCGTAAGTTAGGCCGTGTCCCCTACACCTTAATTTTTTTAGAAACAGAATGATCAGAATAGAGCACATGGACAGAGACACAGATGTGTGTCTCAGCCGTGTGTGCTACACGGCCTAGAACACGGGTGTGTATCTTGCCCGTGTGAATCCTGTACCTAAATTCGAAATAAATTAATTAACCATACGGCCTAGCATACGGGCATATGGCACGGTCGTGTGAACAAGTCAGAGAGTTAAACGGGGTTGAATACGGCCTCCAGCGCGGGCGTGTCCTAGGGTCACACGAGTGTGTCCCTTGGACCACACGGGCGTGTAAGCCCTGCACCTTGGAAAAAGTTTGAAATGTCGTGAAAAATATTTAGAGGTTTCGATTAAGTCCCGACTCGATTCTAATGCTTGTATTAGACCTCGAGGTTCTATTTACAAGACGTTATGAATGATTTTGGAATTTGAATAGTAACTTGCATGATTTATCTATAAATGTTTCTAAAAGTTTTAGTAATACTCCGAAATCTTGTTTCGACAACGGACATGGGTTATGGGTGTTACATTTAATGGTATCAGAGCTACAGTTTAGTCTATTCTCAGACTGAACGTAGCGTATGTGGAGTCAAGAAATACATGCGATTATATAACCTGTGATAGTGTGATATCTCCCGACTCTGATGAAATTTATTTTATGAATAGATAGAGATGCTTTCCAACCGAGCTAATTCCCATAATGCTGAAAGTGATACTCACAATGTTTGAGTAAAAATGTTCTTTTTGATAAAAGGGGACCTATAAAGGTGTGAAATATATGTTTTATAATGGACATGTTAATGATAAATGTTAAGTAATATATGTGTGTATTTATGAAAGTTGAATTTTGTGGCTTACGATTTCCACCCCCTTACCAGTATAGTGTTATACAATAAAATTCACAAGATTTATACAGATTAAGCTCATGAATGTGGAACTAAAGAGTTCAAAGGCTAAATGATTAATGATGTAGTCAGAATGAGATTAGATTAGTAAATAAAGACGGTATTAAAAGAGATATCAGATTTTTCTGAAAATTATTCTGAATATGTGATGTCATTGTTAAGGAAGAAGTTGTTCATGAGTAAAAAACTTATCCAGATATGATATTTACAGAACGAATTAGCCGAAAATTTTTTCGAATTGACTCTTTCAGTGAACTGAATAATGTAAGATTATTGATGACTTAATTAGTCAGTAGAATAATGATGAAATTGCAAAGATATTTGAAGGCAGCTGTTATAATTGAGTATATTACAGCTCACGTCTCCTGGGTACTCTATAAGTTCTGTTATTCTCAGAGGCATGTGAAATTGTTCATGTTCAGATGCAGTATCTTTCGTATTGAAAGGCTAGTAAATCATGATAGATGGAATTACTGAAAGTTAGGTTAATTTATGAGCGGTATTACTTTACCTTGGGTTTTCTAATTCATCATGATTGATATAAGATTTGAGGATAAGATTTATATGATGTTATTTTCTACTTCTACTGATTGAAGACTTAAATTGCAAATATGCAAGTTATATTATCTTTATCACAGTTGTTTCTACTAAGTATGCGTGATATTACTCTTCTGAATTTTCTCTGAGATATCATCAATCTCTTAATTATGTAAACATGGGTTACTTGTAAAAGATATTCTTTGATCGGAGGTAATTACATTTATTACTATTATAAATATTGACTCAATCATGAGGTATGGTGATAGAAATCACAGATTATAGAAACTATGTTACTGTATTGGTCATTATTGGGGCCACTTTTAGTTTTCCCTCTTTTAAGTTGAGGTGCACTATTAATGTTGAAGTGTTGTTTTATCTATACAGCTGAAATGTCAGTCATATTATTGCACAATGGTTTTAATCTATCTAATAGTTGTGGCTTTGGAAAAACTCAAAGCTTTAATGTTAATAATTGAAATAGCTACATTGATGACATAGTTATTACAGAAAAGATGTAAGAGTTGAATGGACTGATAAATATTAGTAAAGTTTTGGGCAGTTGGAATGTTGATCAAAGTTGATCAAAGTATTGATTCTGGTTTAGCCTGAATTAGGTAAGGAATTTATTATTACAATGATGTATTATTAAATGAGATTAGATTGTGTTTTGATGCAGTAAGGCAAGGTAATAGCCTGTACTTTCAGATAGTTAAAAACCACATCGAAAGAATTACTTGATACATGATCTAGAATTGACGGCTATTGTTTCTGTATTGAAATCTGATAACATTACTTGTTTGGTGAAAATTGTCATATATTCACCGGTTATAAAAAGTTGAAGTATCTGATGTTGCTAAAAGATTTGACTTTGAGATAGCGTATATAACTTGAATTGTTGAAAAATTATGGTTTGACAATTGTATATCAATTGGAAAGAACGAATGTGGTTACAGATATTTTGAATAGGAAATCACTGTATACTTTGCAAGCCATGGATACTGATTATGATTGTCTAATAATAGCTTGATTTTAGCTGAGTATAGAGCTAAACTGATGTTTCTATAACAGAACAGTGAAACTCAAAAAAGTAATAATAAGTTGTAAGTTAAATGAATACAGTGTGAAATAATTTTTGATTCAGAATTTTAGAATAGATCTAATAAATGTTTATTATTCAGAGACAGAGTTTGTGTACTAAAGAATTTGGAACTTTTATAGAAAATTTTACATGAATGATCACAATAGTACTATGTCTATTTATCTGGAGAATGATAAAATGTATAATGATTTGAAAAAGATGTATTAGTAGCTCAGAATGAAATGTGGTATTCCTGAATCTGTGTTTAAATGTTAGATGTATCAGCAAGATACGGATGAAACTTTTAGGATGATTATAGCCAGCGAAGATATCGAAATGGATATGAGACAAAGTTATTATGAACATTATATCGGGATTATCTTTGTCGATGAAAAAGAAATATACTATTTGAGTAATTGTCGATTGTTTGACGAAGCCTGCACATTCCATTCTGGAATGAGTGGATTTCACACTTGATAGATTGCTTGAATGATCTGTTTTTAAGATTGTCAAATTATATGATGTGTTAGCTTCTATTATTTCTGATAGAGATCTACAGTTCATATTCCGATTCTGAAACAAGTTACAAGAAATTATTGGTATACACTTACATTTTAGTACCATATTTCATTTTCAGATTGATGATCAATCTGAACATATAATTCAAATCTTGGAAAATATGCTTCGATGTTGTGTACTTGAATTTGAAGGTAACTGAGAAAAGTATTTGTCTTGGGTTGAATTTTCTTATTATAACAGTTAACAGTCAAGTACAAAATTATATTGTACGAGGCTTTATATGGTCACAAATGTAAAACTCCAATGTTTTGGACAGAGTTCAGTGAGAAAAGGTTAGATTCTTTTAAACCAAAGAAAGATGAAGTGATCTGAGATAATTTAAAAGTAGCATTTGATCGTTAGAAATCCAATGTGAATCTAAAATGAAAAGAAATGGAGTTTCAGATTGGCAAAAAAATATTTTTGAAAGTTTCACCATGGAAAAAAGTTCTCCGGTTTGGCAGTAAAGGCAAATTAATTCTGTGGTTTAATGGGTCATATGAGATCATTGAAAAGAATTAGACCTATTGCGCAATGATTGGTATTATTATCAGAACTCTACAAAATTCACAATGTTTTATGTGTATATGTGTTATGACAGTATTGATTAGACCAATCATCTATTATTGCTTTGATGAATATTAAATTCATCCTGACACGACTTACAGTGAGCGACTAGTTGAAATTCTGGCATGTGAAGTGAAAGAAACGAAAAATATAAAGGTAGCTTTAGTGAAAGTTCTTTAACAACAATATGATATAGGGAAAGCTATCTGGGAACCAGATGGAAACATGAGAAAGTAATGTTTGAATCTCCTTACAGGTAAAATTTTCGAGGACGAAAATTCCTTAAGTGGGGGAGAGTTATAATAGCCCAATTTCAATGAAATTGAAACAGTGATTTTGGGACCACAAATCCGAGCCAAAAATAAAATTTATTTTTATTTTATTATATGATCTGTATTATATTAGAAATTTCATGTGAAAATTTTGGTAAGAAAATTTTACCTATTATGTTTTTAATTACGGGAAGGACCAAATCGTATAAAATGCAAAAGTTGGATTCTAGTAGCTAGAAGGATCAAATAGTTATGGAATTCAAAAATTAAGGTCCTTATATGGTAATTAGACCATTAAAGAAAGTATGTAAATATTTTGGCACGACTCATCCATGAAAAAATAAAAAAAGGCTAAGGACTAAATTGGAAAGATGAAAAGTTATTAAATGACAATTTAATTAAATGAAAAAGAAAACAATTTCATATCATCTTCATCAAATATTTCCATGGAAACCCTAGGAGAGAGGAAGAAGACTTATCAAGCTTATTTGGGAAAGTAATCAAGCCTAGTTTTTAGTAATTTAGATATTTTTGAAACCGGGATAGCCTAATCTATCTATTTGGGGGATCAATTTGCGAAGTTATCAAAGTATGAAAAATGGTTCATGGATGTACATGCTGAAAATTAGAAATTTATGGTAGAAAATGAAAGATTGTTGATAGTAAACAACTTTTATAAAGTGATTTTTGATGAAAACATGATTTAGGGACTAAAATGTAAAGTTGTGAAATTGAAAAAAATGCTGAATTTTTATGAATACATGTGTTGTAAATTTTGTAATGGGATTTTGGTTAGGCTTGGAATAGGGAGTAAATTGCACAAATTTTATTTTTCGAGCCTAGGGACGAAATGAGAATTTATGGAAAAGTTAGGGGCAAAATGATAATTTTGCCTAGGATAAAAATTGAGTCCACTTGAATATAAAATATGATAAATTGATGTTAAATTTACTCGTATACATCCGGATAGACCAAATTCAGAGCTAGAATGAGGAAAGAAGGAAAATGTCTGACTAGTAGATTTATGTACACGAACATATGTCGAGGTAAGTTCATGTAACTAAATTGTATATGTTTTTATGCTTGAATTAAATGTTGTGTTTGTGAGTTGTACAAATGCCATAAATATGTGAAATGATCACATACTTGTTAAAGCCCGATAAATAAAAGTGCCCGATCAATTATAATGCCCGACAAATGATAAATGATAAAAATGTTAATTTTATGCTTGAGTTGAATGTGAACATTTGAATTGCATAAATGCATAAATATATGAGATTGACCACATGCTTGATAATGTTTGAAAGATGCTAAATTCCATTTGAATAAATGGAAAATTCATGGATATATGATTTCTGAAATAAATAAGGTCCTGCATTTGTTGCGGACGGGATTTCGCCCGGACGGATAATCCTAATATAAGTCCTCTCGAGCATATGTTATGGATTGTATTTATCTTGGATGGGTAATCCAAATCAAGCTATTTAAAGCATATGTCATAAAAAGGATTTAGTCTGGACTGGTAATCCTGTTGTATACATGTGTAGCTCGAGAGTGTACTCTCTACTATAGTACCCTATGGGTTCCATTGGACATGAATTGATGGATTCTGATTCGTACACCTCGAGTGTACTACCTACGTATCCATCGATATTTCAGATAAATTCAACGGGTAAAAGTTCTTGACATGAGAATATATGAATAAGAAATGAGTTATTACACATATCGGCTTGAAATATATGAAAGTGACAATTCGTGATAATTGATATACGAAAATATGAAATGATGATATTGTATACGAAACTTATTTGATGAGTATGTACATCATTGATTCTAGACTTGTGCACCTTGAGTATACTAAACGTGACCTTGATATTCCAGGTAATAGGGGTAATGTTCTGATATGAAATGATCAGAACTCTAGATGAACTATTATGAAATTATACTTGTAATATAAAGAGATGATTTATACATTTTAAATGAATACATGTTGTGAAGTTGTTATGGATTATATGAGTAACAAGGGTAATGGGGATATGTGTAGGGCTTGAGGGAAAATTGATTAAATGTGTCTTACATAGTTACCTCAGAATAGAATGAATGGTAAGTTAAGTACCATGTTATACAAACTTATTAAGCATTATATGCTTACTTAGTTTTATTTCCCTATTTTATAGTGAATCGGAAGCTCATTGGATTGGAAGCTTGGCGGTGATCACTCACATTATCCATTGGCCCATGTCGGTACAAAATGGTAAATCAATTATGGTTGTAATGACATGTATAGGATATATTGTCCATATTGGCATGTAAATGTAAATGATGCTTGTAATCTAGCCATTGGAATGACTAGTAATGGTTTGTTTAAATATACTTGTAATGTCAAACTATGGTAGCTACATATATGTTAAGTAGTTGAACAAATCATGTTTAATACATAGATTGAACTAAGGTAAATTGTAGACATGTATGCATGAAATGATATGCCATGATAAATGATGGAATTTGTTTGATTTGAATGCTTGAAATGGTTGGTATTTGGATTTTTGATTCAAGTGTAGGTCATGGGTGTGATTTTGGGTGAGAAATAAAGCTAGGAATGGCTTTATTTTGTCCACACAGGCGTGTATCTAGACCGTGTGTGACACACAGTTGGGTACATGAGTATATAGTTAGGCCGTGTCTCCCCTGCACCTTAATTTTTGAGAAACAGAATGTTCAGAATAGAGCACACGGACAGAGACACGGGCGTGTGTCTCAGCCATATGTGCTACACGGCCTAGAACACGAGCGTGTGTCTTGGCCGTGTGAAACCAGCACCTAAATTCAAAATGAATTAATTGACCACATGGCTTAGCACATGGGCATGTGGCACGGCCGTCTGCACAAGTTAGAGAGTTACACGGGGTTAAACATGGCCTCCAGCACGGGCATGTCCTAGGGTCACACGGGCTCTTGCCTTGGACCACACGGGCATGTGCCTTGGACCACATAGGCGTGTGAGCCCTGTAACTTGAAAAAATTTTGAAATGTCACGAAAAATTCTTAAAGGTTCCGATTAAGTCCCGACTCGATTCTAATTCTCGTATTGGACCTCGAGGGTCTATTTACGGGACGTTATGAATGATTTTGGAATTTGAATAGCAACTTGCATGATTTATCTGTAAATGTTTCTAAAATTTTCAGTAATGCTCTAAAACCCTATTCCAATGACGGATACGGGTTAGAGGTGTTACAGTAATTGTGGGCCCCTAATGAGTAATTGTGAAATTGGATTTCAATCCGAAGCTTTGGATTGAAAGTTATGTTTGTCCTAGATTTAGGGACTAAATTGAATAAATTGTAAAATATGCTTGATTTTGTGATTGGTTCTGATCTGAATGGAAATTGATAATATTATATGTTTTATTATTTTATTTAGCTAACGTTGACACAGAACTATCGAGAGGGAAAGAGAAATCGAAAATCAACGATGAATAGCTCAAAAATTTGGTTTGTATTTTAATGATTCAGGAGTCAATTATTTTCTACATATGCATGTCATTTTGCATTATACGATGTTGAGGTGAGTTGTTATTATATTTTTTTAATTAAATTGCTTTAATTGAGATTGATTATCGAGATAGGGACTAAATTGAATAGAATATAAATTTTATGATTTGATTGATAATTGATAATTTGCTACGAAATTGAGTTAAAAATGTATTATATGATTAATTGATGACTAATTAGACATGATAAAGTATTATTTGAACTATTTATAATTAATTCAGAAATTTGGTTACCCTATTAACTATTCAAACCGAGTCGGGTATAGTTAGCATGCAATAAGGTCAGATTATTGATTGAAAACCATCATTTCTATGCAACTCAAAGGTGGTATATTTTTAACATAGAGTCTTCATTTTTTAGCAATCTGGGGTGACGTATTGTTCAGACTGAGAAAACCTTTGTTGTCAAGCAATTTGACATGGCATTATGTACATGTATAGCATCATCGTTGTCGAGCTACCCAGGGTGACAAATACGCATATCTGTTCTGAGTCTGTTTCTGGTTAATAAGGTTATAAACTTGAGAATTAATTAAATTATATGTAAATATAAAAATGGAATTGAAATGAAATGAAATATGTGACAACATGTGAAATAAATAAAAAACGAGTCCTGGGGGCCAAATAAATAAGAAAAAGTCAATAGGCTCGAGAGTAGTTGAAATGCTTAAATGAAATCGAATATCTACATATTTGAATATTAATTTTAGGAAATGAATAAGAATAGTACATGTAATGGCATTATGAATTGGTTAGGTATCATGTCATAGGAATGGTATTTGGTAAGTTGATATGTTCAAATGATGCTTTCCATGCCTATATTGTACTATAAGTTGTTGGTATGAACTTATATAAGATTGTTCTATGAATTTCAATTGGGTTGAATGTATGCATATGCTTTAAACTTTTTTTTTTGGTTTGAACCATAGATCAAACTATTGATCCAGCATCCCAGAATCAATCCCCAACTCAATAAAGTTTGTAAGTTTTGTTTTGGTGTCAAGTAAGGCATACCTTGGTTTGTAAAGGTTGATGTGTGAACTTTGTTAATAGAATATAATATGTAAATGGATCCAATTATGTTGGAAGTTGTATGAAATGTTGTAAATTCCAATGAATTAGGTAAATAGGCATGTGTGTTGAAGGTTGGGAATGAATTGGTACACCATTGATCAATATGTTTTGTTTATGTTTGAGGTATACAGGTTGCATGTTTTAGCTGGAAATGTGGTTGGATGTGCTTGAAGATTTGTTTGAAAGGTGCAAGCTGAAGTTTTGTTTGGGAATTGCAAAAACAAAATGTCAAGTCGCAATGTCGGGTGTATGTCGTCATGATGATATTAGGTCACCATGCCACGACACAGCATCGAGCATGGGTCATTCAAGTGTGTGTAAATAATGACCTAATACTCTATTTATATAGGGAGAGTTTAGAGAGTCCAACTATTATTAAACTTAATCACTTTAATATTAAATTAATATAATATTTATCAAGATAAATATTAAATTAAATTTAATATTAAATTTTATTAAAATAATAGAATATTTATCTTGCAGATAAACATTAAATTAAATTTAATATTAAGATAATCACTTTAATATTAAATTAATAAAATACTATTAAGATAAGTATTAAATTAAATTAAACATTAAACTATTAAAATAATATTATTTTTAGAATAATTAATCTGAAATCAAATTCTCTAGTAGAGTCCAGTAGGAGTGTAACTCTTCCACTGCTCAACCACTGAAGACTAACTGCCACCGGCCACCGGGACACCGCCAACGCAGTTGTCGACACTGCCATATCCGGTGTGCAACCCTTTACAGCACCCCAAGCTAGTTGTTGTTTCGGTCCAGGTCAATGACGACCCGACCTGTTAGGTCTAGCCACTGGTTGGACCGTCAGCCCAATTTCACATATCAGGCCCGGTTTGACCAATTTTTGGGTCTTGTCTCAATTTTGGGCTCTCGTGCCCAATTTACGATCTCAAGTCCAATTATCAAGTTCAAGTATCCATTTGCTCAATTGTCTGACTTGAAAATTAACTTCCAAAAATATCATATTAATTTTAACTAATTTGATTAATTTAATTTTACTTGATCAAAATTAATTTTTCCAAAAATCACTTAGATTTTCCAAATTAAGTTTTCAAGAAAATTCTTTAATCAAATTCTCTAGTTGAACAATTCTCACGATCATCTAATTTAATTCCACATCGAATAAATCAACTCAATTAAATTATTCCCAAAATCATAGAATTTTCTTCTGATTCAAATGCAATCCGATCGAGCTTTTGTTGAGCTAGCTGAGGGACCAATCAAACATATACAATTAGGCTCTAGTGATTGCAATTATGTCCAGAAGCATCATTCCGATAATTTGCAATTACTTAATCATGGAGTCAGTCCACAAGAAGTACCATGATTCAATACTCCTTATTTTATACTATTTACGAAAGCAATTCATCCAATTGCTTTGTCCAATGACCTCATCATGTGTGTGTTACCCTTATATGATATCCTTGATTCCTTTGATTAAATTCGTTCACTCAATACAATCTTATTTTATCTTATTGTCACCATTATGTCTTCTTAATGATTAATATGACCACTGTCAACAAATAATTGTGATAAATTGCTCGTTCGAGAACAAGCAACCTGTGGTCATGTTTCATATTTATCAATCCACACAATGCCAATGAGAGGATATCATTAACTCTTTAATTGAGCTATGAATTTCACTGTTGCTAGTAAAGCCATGCCATACACAAGTCATGTACGCAACATACCGGTTATGGGTTCGATCGTCTTTAGAGCATAAGCCTCTACTTATATCAAAGTACATAAGTTGCATACGATGGTCAATGACTAACTCAGGATTTAGGTAAACACACTATGAATGTCACAAGTGAATTAATTCACAAATGGTTTCAGAATTAATTCATTTTGGGTCCATTCCAATGTATCATTCTACCAATGAATACATCTATGTCTCTACTCATGGAGTTAACTGCTTTGATAGCCAAGACTAGCCATTTCTCTAATTGGAATTGTAGACGACATAATAATCATTCTCAACATTTGAATTAAATGTCCACTTTGATTCTTTTATGGGATTACGGACTCATTTAGATTATCTACTGAAGTAAGTTGTCTTTCTCGCAATGTAAACGTTTTTTACAATGCCACTTATCTTCAGTTTGAACTTTAAACAATCAATGAGCTAATATTTGCTTGTCACAAATTTCGCTATGCATGCAAAATATAAAAGACATAATAGTGAAATGTGAAATTAACTTTATTTATTTATTCATCGTTCAAATAAATAGAAAACAGTTACATGTTTACTACAATTGGGCACATTTCATTGATGACTTTCTTTAGTGCCCGAGGAGGTTACAATTAATATGTGACTTTCATTGATGACTATTCTCGATATGGATATGTTTATCTAATGCACCGCAAAAGCGAAACCTTTGATAAAATTTGAAAGTTTCGTGCTAAAGTGGAAAAAAATTAGGTTTATCTATAAAGAATCTTCAATGTGATCGAGGTGGGGAATACTTGTCCGACGAGTTCTTAGGATACCTCATAGAGAATGACATTTTATCTCAGTTGAATGTGTCAAGCACTCCACAGCATAATGGCATAGCTGAGAGAAGGAATACAACCTTGTTTGACATGGTTCGTTCAATGTGTGGATTAATAAATATGGAACGTGGCCACGAGTTGCTTGTTCTCGAACGAGCAATTTATCACAGTCATTTGTTGACAATGGTCATATTAATTATTAAGAAGACACAATGGTGCCAATGAGATAAAATAGGATTATATTGAGTGAACAAATATAACTCAAAGGAATCAATGATATCATATGAGAGTAACACACACATGACGAGGTCATTAGACAAAGCAATTGGATGAATTGCTTTCGTAAAGAGTATATAATAAGGAGTTTTCAATCATGGTACTTCTTGTAGACTGACTCAATGATTAAGTGATTTTGATTTATCGGAACAATGCTTCTGGACATAATTGCAATTACTAGAGCCTAATTGTATATGTTTGATTGGTCCCTCTGCTAGCTCAACAAAAGCTCGATCGAACTATATTTGAATCAAAAGAAAATTCTATAACATTGGAAATAATTTAATTGAGTCGATTTATTCGATGTGTAATTAAATTGGGCGATCGTAAGAATTGTTCAACTAGAGGATTTGATTAGAGAATTTTCTTAAAAAATTAATTTGGAAAATCTAAGTGATTTTCGGGAAAATTAATTTTGATCAAGTAAAATTAAATTAATCTAATTAATTAAATTAATATAATATTTTCAGAAACTAATTTTTAGGTTAGACAATTGGCTCAATGGGTAATTGAACTTGAAAATTGGACCTGAAATCGTAAATTGGGCTCCAGAACCAAAAACTGAGACCAAGACTCAAAAACAGGTCGAACCAGGCCTGATATGTGAAACTAGACCGATAGTCCAAAGGTGACTGGATCGGACCGGTCAAGGCATCACTAGCTTGGACCGAACCGGCAGCAACTGAATCAGCTTGAGGTATCGGCGACTACGGCGACGGCATTCCAGTGGCTGGCAAATGGTTGACGGTTGTTGATTTTTGGTGATTGAGTAGTGAAAGAATTACACTCCTACTAGGGCTCTACTAGATAATTTGATTTCAGATTAACTATTCAAAAATAATATTATTTTAATATATTTAATATTAAATTTAATTTAATATTTATCTTAATAGTATTTTATTAATTTAATATTAAAGTGATTATCTTAATATTAAATTTAATTTAATGTTTATCTTATAGATAAGTATTCTATTAATTTAATAACAAAGTGATTAAGTTTAATCATAATTGAACTCTCTAAACTCTCCCTATATAAAGAAAGCCTTGGATCATTATTTTTCATACACTTGAATTCAAGAGAAAGTTGTAGAGAGAAAGTTCGCTGAAGAGGTTATTTCAGAAATTTTCTAGAGATATTTTTCTTATTTATAACTTGACCCAAAATTTTAGAGAAATTGCGAAATTACCTCACTAGTAATTTTTGTGAAAAATTTTCTATTTCAAAAAGAGCCCACACTCAACATGCATGAGCTTGAGGATAGTGGTGAAGACTACTCGATCGAAGCGTTCATCCTAGACTAACCGAAAATGTACAATTTTGATTAAGTGTTTATTACTTTAGATATCACAACCAAGTTCTTGTTTTAGAATTTTTTTTTTAATTTTTGGTTTTTCCCTAAATTTATTTTCCATTGTGTTTTTCAAACCTGATTTTTCAACGGATAGTTCAGTTGTAATATAATTTGTACAACGGGGTATAAGAATACTCTAAGGATCAAACCCACATGAGTCAACGATTGAGTGAATTCTAGGTAAAAACATGCAAATAAAAGAGTTTAAACAACTACTCACTAGATAGAATAGCTCGACAGGCCATGAAATTGAGAGTAATTAAACTAATTAACAAAAGGACTAAATCGTAAAGCATGCAAAATTATAAAACTATCATGTCAATAACGAACGATGGTTGGTTGACTTTAATGTGGTTCACTAATAATCGAATTAGGGATCTAAATTTCTTAAACTCCTAAAGTGACACCATTTTACCTCTCGATCTCAACTTTATCAAATTAGACAAATTAGTTTGATTTATCTTTTGATCTCACTGAATAACCTGATACTAATGAATTGGTGCACAATAAGATTACCTCTCAGCCTCACCTATCTTGATTTACCCTTAAGAACATCAATCCTGAGTTTTGAGGTTCATTCAATTTAGTCATTAACCCAAAAATTAGTTTACCCACATCTCTATTAACCAACCCCTTAAGATTTAGTTACTCATTACCATATTAAAGCTAGCAAACATCAAAGAAATAACTAAAGAAGTCATTAACATAAAACTCATTAAAAAGATAAAAGTTTGGATTTTTACTTGGAAAAAGGTAAAACAAACAACTAGCAGCAAAATAAATCACCAAGAACACTAAAGTTAAGATTTTTGACAAATGAAAGGAAAGAAAATTGAAATAACATTAAACTAAAGACTAAAATGTGATTACAACCAAGTTTGAAGTACTAAACATGCAAATAAACCTAAGCTACAATATTAACTAATTTAACTAACACTAAGAAAGCAAGGAAATTGCATAAAATTAAAACTCTAAGCTATGGAGAAGACTAAACCCTAAAGAAAATAAAGAGAAAAACTAAGGAAAACTATCCTAAAACTTGTGTCTAATGTCTCATCTCTCTTTTCAGTGAAATTTTAGCTTTTTTTAACAACAATTCTGACCCCTTTTTCTTAATGAAAATGGCCCTCAACATGTATTTTTGATTGGTGCTTCAATTAAACAAGGACTGCTACTGACATCAATTTTTATCCCCTTATGACAGTGATATTGCAATACCCATGGCTTGGATAACGCGATACCGTCGGCAATTTCAAAATGGGGGTTCCCTTTGAAGGTTAGGTATCATGATACCCAAAAAGGATATCATGATACCACTATAAGTGGTCTTCAATCTTCTCTTCATTTTAGGACTATTGAGGGTATCGTGATACCCATGCTTTGATAACGTGATACCCCCTCCTTGGCGATGTTTTCACTCGAAATCAACCACCATTGAGTTCCAACAATACTCAATCGATTGTTAGGGTTCAAATGGCGCATTTAGCCAATTTAGGTCTCAAAATGGGTACAAGAACACATTAAACACTTATTAAATAGAAAATTTAAAAACTACGCTAAACTACGGAAATGACACTAATTTGCTTGAAAACTAGCTCTTTAAGTATAACGAGGAAGCATATTTTGATATCAAATTATGACAAATCACTCTAGCAAGGAATATGGCACCTTATAGCTCGGATCTGACAATCGGGTTGGGTATAGGGTGTTACAAGAACAGAGTCCTTCTCATGTTTTAAGTTGTTTCAAACCCGGAGAATTGTACTCAGTTTCAAACACCTTTGGACATCTAGAGACTTTTTTAAAATGTTTTCAATACGATTTAAAATGTATTAAAATGAATTTTGATTATTTGAATCGGAAAGAACGAAAATGATGGTTTTTTTATACTTTTGGGATATGAACTTATTAGTAAATTTAAAATATTATTTTGATTAATTAAATGGATAAATTAAACTAGTAGTCATCTAACAAGGTTCTTATTTTTGTCACCCAACTATAAAAAGATACAAAATAATCACACATCTATAAGTAAATTTCTTTCTTGGTTACCCTACCATGCAAAATTATAAAATGGTTACTCAATTATTCAATTTTATCTTTTTTTGGTCACCCAACTATCTTAGATTTTTAGGTGTTTTCATTTTTACACTAGCTGGCTATTGATCATAAAAGACAATTGGATAATTGGATAACCATTTTGTAGCTTTTCATAATTGAATGACTAAAAAAAATTAGGAATAGTTAAGTAATCATTTTATAACTTTTCATAGTAGGGTGACCTCTATTGTAGTTTACCTTAATTAAAAGTATTAATTTGTTAACTTGATTTTTACAACATTTTATGTAAGCTAAGATTTTTTCCTTAAATTATCCACTTATATAAAGTTTATACATTTCTATAATTTTTCATACAATTAATATTTCAACAATCCAATTATTGAAGTTATCAATATAATTGTACTTGTTATGCATCTAAAATTTTGAATCCCTTTTATATTTGTGTTTATATCAATACAAATATTATATATATTAATATATATTGAACAGTTACAAATTTTTTACATAAACAAATAGTTAGAAATTTTAAATTTACCTTAAACTTGACATGCAAAAAATGATATAATAAAGCCGACTTGAACCCTAAGGGCCGACTCAATTAAACCAAATTTAAACTTGACCAACTCAAATTGAATATAAAAGGTCAACGATCTAAACCTGTCCAACCTGATCCCCAAATGACTTAAACAAAAATACCTGAACATGAGATAACTTTAAAAAATTTTGAAGTGACCCAACCTCAAGTGTCAAGCTTAAAATTTTCAGTGACTCAATGGAAATAACCTAACTTGGAAAACCTGATTGATAAATTCAATAATAAAAACTTAAAACTAATAGAAACCCAAATATGATACCATGAAACCAAAAATACTTCGAACATGAAATAGCTCAAAAGCATTAAAAACTTGTATTTAACCAATTCAAAACAATTCAGCCCACCCAATTCACGAGACTAGATTCATAGATTGGATTAGAGATAAAAGCAACAGTTAATACTTGATTTGATAATTTTTTTCAACTTTATTTCGAATTTTTTTTATCTAAATTGGTCCTCACACTTAGATTTCATCAGTCTAGTCCTTTAATTGATTTTTTAAAATTATATAAAATTCTTAAAATTATAAAAAAAAATTCAGATAGAATAAAATTATTTAAAAAAAAAAACTATAAATCTATACAAATAATAAAATTTGTTAAAACTCTGACTTTGTTTTTTAGAAAAAAAGAGTTTCAGTTACGCCAAATTCAAAACTCACACCACCAACTCTTCACTGATTCTTTCTGTGCATTGCCCAAGAAAAATCTGGTTTTGTCCATGGCATTCGCATGGTTGAAAATTTGCCAACATCAAGTTTTTGTTGCGAAGGCCCTGAATCAGCCCTTAAAAAGGCAAAGGCTTGAGATGAAAGGGACCAGGACCTGCAGGTTGTTAGGAGATGTGGTGGATATGAATTGGAAAAGTGGGATGATGAAGATTTAGCAGTTAAGTTTACAAGGTTCATGCATGATGAGAATTCAATTATTGACAATTTCAAGCTTTTTAAAAAGAAAGGGCTAAAATCTAATGCACCAACAATTCATTATATTCATAACCTTCATCCAACACAGCTTACGACAAGATTTTAAAGAAAAATAGCTTCGACAAAGACTAGCAGCAAAAAACTACACAATCAAACCCTAAACAAAGCTTGTAAACGACAGGAAATCCTTTTTCAACATTCAAGCAACACGTTCATTAGATTGAAGTAAAGTAAATGACATTCACATACCAAAAATTACTGTCCACGTTACAATCGTCCTCAGTATTCCCACTTCTTCATTTCCATACCATCAGGAGGACTTCCTTCCACCTTCTTTGCACCAACTTCTTTCCAATTTGTTGATAGCACTGTCCCATTAGACTCCACCTACAGTGCACACCACCACAAAATCAGAACGCACACAGCAGATGAACCATTATACCCACGCTTGAGATCATGTCCTTTAGTTTTTTGTCCATTATATTTCAATACCTATCATTCTTATGTGTAGGATCCGCTTATGAAACGTGTAAATCATGAATAATGATTAAACTTGTATTGCATTGCAATGGGTAGAACAGTAATGCAGGGAGTTTAACCCTATAGTCACCGCACACTATCAATTTCTTTATCCAATGCCCGGAGTTTAGCTTATTGCAGAGAAGAATGAAGATAATCTCTTGGATTAAAATATCTTACAAAAGATTTTTGCATGGCCCTTCTTGTGTCTTCATCCGCATCCTTATAAATGTCCCGGAAAAATTTGTTCAAAGCCGCATCACCATCCAGCTTTTCATCTTTCTCCTGCTAAGCAGCCAAAAGGGACATGTTAATCATGATTATATCCCACAACTTCCATGGGGTAAGTTGTCCCTCCCAAAAACACAAGGAAAAAAAAAAAAAAAAGCTTGATGCTCGACGTACCTCCTTCTTTACTTGAGCTTCAATTTTATCCCAATCTACCCTTTGTGGTTTGGAGGATGGGTATGATGGTCGTTGACTTGCAGAAACTACAAAAGCAAGATATAGTTTATGACCACGAGCACATAAAACAATCTGCTACTTGCCAAAGAGAAATTTTCAAGCTTCATGCAGCAGAATTATTAGAAAGCTAATTAGCATGTGCATTCAAAGATGAAACCAACCAAACAAAACTAGAGAAGAACCTCAGTTATAAAAGCGTCCACATAGAAAAACCCAATAACTTATGGGTATAGATATGCACGCAAAAAAATACCACTGCACATTTTACACTTCAAGATCCCCGTATTGCAGAACAGCAAATAGCTATGGAAATGTTTGAAACCAAATGAAAATGAAATTGATTTAATGCAAGCAAGATACAGAAAATTTTATTTGCAAATAACATAATTCAGGTGGACCTTATAAAATTTCATAAAAATCAAATATTCAGAACACTAGCTTAGCAACTAAAATTTGGTTTCAAAGTGGAACTTACCAGCAAAGGGTGTTGATAATTTATGTTAGACCAGTGAATATATAATTTTAAACTACTATTATGTTGCACAGTACCAGCCACACAGGGTTCACAAAGGAAACAGACAAGTCGTTATGGCATGCAAAAGTAGCTTGGGTGTGTATCCGCTACGATAAAGACACCATGCTAAAGTGATCGACTTACCAGAAGATACATTAACCCTTTGGGTTATAGCAACTTCCCTGCTGAATTCAAGAGATGTCCAATGAATGGGTTCAGCTTTTGCTAGCCTAATCTCAACTTTGGTTGACAAAACATCATATCTGCACTTCTCAGGTATTATCTGTTCAAACAGTGCCAAACACCGCAAAGAAAAAAGAAGCATCTAAGCAGGAGATACAATCAGATGGGAAAAGATTCAACAATAATCTGTTTGTCAACATTGAACAGAAAAGCAATCCACACATAAAATATATATATATATTCAACTATTGCAGCATTAACTACAGAGTTTCTACGCTTGAGGGTTTTCCCCAAAAGAAAATGACATACTTATGTAGCATATTACTCTTAAAAGCCAGAAACTTGACAACATGAATTTCATGTGATACCTTTGCAAATAATCGAGGCTGGAAATGATATGCCTCCTTACCAGGAGCATTGATAGCAACACTTAGCTGCACAGCAACAAAGAAAGCATATCTTTAGCCTAAAACTAAACAGTACTTTTGAACACGCAAGGGCAGATACACAAAAAGTAAAACAAATACAGAGGAAACAATGTGCAACTTACTATTTGTTCACCATAATCTACTTTAACACAATCATGCGGTGTTCCTTTAGCAAATATTGTGAAAACCACTTCCTCTGGTTTCTGGTAAAATTCATACCTGCACAAATATTTTTAACCAAATCAACTACATATCATCAAATGCACAAAGCACTGACACTAGAAAAGTGCATGCATAAGCACAAACCTGTACACTGGTTTGGGAGGCGCAGCCTCAATTTCTAGATTAGGCTGATCCTTGTCCAGCTCAATTTCTTTTGCAGGTACATCATTTTTAGCCAATGCTTCTGGTGTCTGCATTGATAAATCACCAGTTTCTTCTGAATGACCACAAAAAAATTCATTAGTAAGATAATGGATATTGTTATTAAGGCAAAGAATATGTCTGATGCATGGGCAATTATTGTAGATAAATTTATCCCTTCCTAAAAACCCCTCTTCAAGGCAATACCTGCAATTCGCTCTTCACATTCTTTTATCAACTTGGAAAATCTTGACTCTGCAGGTGCCAAAGCAGCGCCAGTCTCCAGCGCAGACTTAGCAGTTTGATACTCTTCAAGCTTCATGCAGGCAGTGCTGCAGGCATAGATTTACATATCGTTATAAAGGGTTATGCATGATACATGAACATTAGTGTTTGGTAAGAAAAGGAAAATATTAATTTAACTATGTTATCTATTATCAGTATTTTGTATTGATAATGTTCATCCTATTCTGAACCGCTCGGGAATTCTTTTATGCTATATTTGGGAACATGAACTTGAAGATTTGGATTTCATTTTCTGTACAAATTGCAATAATAGAATGTACTCATATTGCATAAATTAATTAAATCCAATATTATCATATATTTATAAGGTATGAAAACATGAATTTCAAGTTCAAGAACATCTATAGACATTTCTAATTCACCACTAAAGTATATAGGCATCCAACAAAAACATGAAATTGAAAAATATTCAACAATGTTATATTTACATGTGTTTTATTACACAATTACATTATTTTTCAAAATAAAAAAACCTATTTATCAAATCCAAGTTCCCAAACACAACCTTAGTAGCAGATTGTGCAAGGCCAAAAGGAGATAAATAAATAAAGCTGTGAAATTATCAAGCTAAAGAAAAGAAAAGTAGGCATTTGGAAAATATACTAACGCTTTACGCAAATAAGCTTTAGACATGGAAGGATCCAACTCAATCGCTTTGTTCGCATCCGCCACAGCCTCTGCGCCAACAAAATTGCAAAAAAAAAAATTAAATACTCAAAAGAAATTATATAAAAGCAAGATGGAATGGTGAAAATAAGGGAAATACCAGGGAGATTATCGAGTTTGATGTTGGCTTGAGCACGGTCAGCATAGAGCTCGGCGTGTTTAGGATTAAGTTGGATGGCTTGAGAGTAGAGATGGAGCGCAAGCTCGAAGTGGTCATCGATGAAGGCTTCTTTGGCTTTGGTCTCAAGATCAGACGCCATTGCAGGGGATGCCAGAGAAGAGAGAACAAGAAACAGTACTCAAACTGAACTGAGGGAGAATGAGATTGACCCTGGCGACGACTTAATATTATGATGATATTTTAATATATTTTTCCTTGGAAATTTAATGAAATCCATTTCCTTTTAAACCATATAAATTGTTTTTGGAATCGCCTAATTTTTAAAAATTATATAATAATCATTAATATTATTAATTTATTATATTTTAGTTTAGTGTGACACTTTAATTTAAAGATTTAATAATTAATATAGTTCATGAATTATAGTTAAAATATTAAATTTGTACTTTTATCTTTTTTTAATAATTCTTATGAAAAATTATAATTTATTTTTAAAAGTTAAAAAATTTATAATTATGCATAAGATTTTTCAAGTATATATAAGAAGTAAATGAAGAAGAAAAGGGTTATTTTCTTTTCTTTTCTTTTCTTTTTTTATGTTTTTGGAAAACTAAAAGTAACCTAATTAACCACAAAAATAAAAGTTCAGCAATTAACTTCTCTTTTCAAAGTAAATCATTAAAAGGGATTTGAATTTTGAAAAATAATCTAACCCTTAACTGATTGTTTGTGTTTTAACTTTTAGGAGTAGTTACCATTAATTCATGAATTCATAATAGAGGTGTGCATGAGTCGAGTTTGGCATAATTAAAAATTTAGGTCTATTTACTAGGCTCGGTTTCTACTCGGCTCAAAAAATAGTCTAAAATTTTGTCCAAATCTGACTTAGATAAATATGTTAAAATTCGGGCTCAACTCAGCCTGTCCATATTAATTTTTATATTATTTTTATATAATTTTAAAATATATATAATACATCAAAATACTAAAAATATCAAAATAAATATTTCTCAATAAATTAAAAATAAATTTTAAAAACTATGTATACTTAAATAACACTAAGATAGATGCTAAATGCCTCTAAAATAATAACAAAATTAATGAGATATCTTTAAAATAATAACAAAATTAATAATAAAATAAGTTTTATACAATATTCAAACAATAACAACAAAATAATAGCAACATAATAGTAAAATGGTAGCAAAATAGGAAGAAAACAATAAGAAAATAATATTAAAAAAATAGATTTTTTTTTGTTATTTAGTGAATTTGGGCCAGGCCGAGCCGAGCTCGGGCCAAAAATGCCTTACACGAGGCCCGGCCCGTATTTTAAACAGGCCTTATTTTTTTGTCCAAGCCCATTTTTCGGGTCTATATTTTCGCCCAAACCCTCTCACATTTCGGACTAGCCTTTAAGTCAGGTCAGACCGGGTGGCCCGACCCATGAACAGGTCTAATTCATAGGTCACATTTCATTCTTCTTTATTTCTTGCTTTTTATGTTTTTGCAAAACTAAGGCGGTACCACATCTTCTCCCATCAAACAGTTCACTATATTGTATCTACCAAGCTTGGCTTCTGTGAAACCTAAGGTATGGGTAACCTTAAGCCCCAAGGTACCCGCAGCTTCGATTTTGATATTAACACCATGATTGGTTTAGGGGAATGGAATAGCATTCTCCTTTAGTCATTGAATGGTAAACTATTCATTTGTTTAGTTGAATGTAATACTAATTCAATGAAATGACTATTATTTCTCTATTATTTGTCTTCCCATAATAGTTATTCTTTAGTCTCACCAAAGAATATCTATTCCATACAACATTGAATAAAAAAATTTCATATTAGTCTTTTAAAACTTAGACTTAGAAAATATAAAAATAAAATGTTTGAAATATTTTAATATAATTTAATATAAAATATTTAATTTTAAAATATAATTTAAAATAAAATATTTTAATATGATTTAATATAAAAAGAATTATATTAAAAATATTATTAAATTATTTATTTTTATTTTATTAAATTATATTTAATAATAATTATATTAGAATATGATTAAATTATTTATTATTATTTTATTATATTATTTTTAATAATAATCTTATTAAAATTTAATAATAATAACAATAATCATCTACTAAAAAGAATTTTGCTAAGAGTACTCTGGTCATTTTAGTTTTTCTTTATACTATTACAACATCATTCCATTCAACCAAACACAATAATACTATTACAGTTCTATTCCATTCCAGTCAACCAAACAGTTCTATTTCATTACAACTCTATTATATTACAGCTCTATTTCAATTAAACATATCATAAGTGTTAATTATTTGCAATGTTAATAATCTCACATTACTAACATGTATAGTATAAATAATATAAATAGAAATTTCTTTATAATTTGGTTAATAGACTTGGGTGCTTAGCTTGCTAGATAAATGGACTTATCAATTCAACTTTATGTACACATGCAAGGTCAAAAGATAGGTACTTAGATTTATATTCAGTGGTGTAAATAATTTTTTAATATAATTATTATTTTTATTTTTGAAATAATAATTTTTTTTTACATATAAACAAATTTATTTGAATAATTATAACTTTCAAAAGGACTTTTAATGAATATACATATCTTTCCTGGAAAGTTGTAATGTTGTGGAAAAATGTAACTCGTGACAAAGTTACGTACCAAGTGACATATTCTTTGATGAAAAACATAATGTGTCTGTACTTGAGATTTTATAGAGTTAGGATTTAATTGAAAAGACTAGTAAATTGTCGGGTTGTGACAGCCTTAAAACGATCCTAGTCGGAATGTGATTTCGGGACCACAAAACCGAGGTATAAAAATAATTTGATATTTATTTTGATGCCTATAATATGTGTTAACTCATGTGTGACATTTTTGATGCTTTAATTTAGAGTTATAAATGTGAATTTCACTAGAAAGGGCCTAGTAGTAAACTTTAAAAGAATGAGGGGGGAAATGTGTGATGACTAGTTGATCATGCATGCAAAAATGAGGGGTTTGCATGTCAATTTCCCCTTTTATTAGCTAATGGCCGGCCATGACAAAGGAGGATGGGCAAAACATGTCATAGACATGTTTTGTTGGTGCATCATGGGTGAAAAAAAAATATAGATTAATGAGTATGGGTAATAAAGAATGAAAAAAAAAGAGAAAAAAATGGTCTCATGCATGCCCATTGCCGTGAGTTGTGGAGAAAGAAAGAAGAAATTTTGTTCATCATTTTTCATTTCCTTTGGGCTGAAAATTCTAAGGAAGAAGGAAGGAATTCTTGTTTCATGTTGGTTTGGAAGAGGTTTAGGAGGAGGTTTGGCCATACTTGTACCTAGATTAAGGTAAGTTTGATGTTTTGCCATGAGATTCATGTATATTTTAGTAGTTAGCTTGAGTTCTAACTAGCCATGGTTCAAATCCTTACTATGTCATGGAGATGATATTCGGCTAAGGTGAGGTTGTGTTGATATCATTTGCATGCTAAAAGTGAAGCTTTGTAATGGTGCATGTGATGGTGGATTGATGATTATTGAATATTCTTTTAGCACTTTTGAGTGAGAGTTTGATAGATACCATGAGGTTAAACTTCATGACATTGTAAGCTTGTAAGTTGGATGATGAAGTTCATGCTTTGTGAAGGTAAATGGGGTAGAAGGAGCATTCGGCCATAATGAAAATATATGAGGTAGTCATAGTCATCCTTATGATTCGACCCTTGCACCTATATGTATATATGTTTGCACATGATGTATTGGCATGACATATATACTATTTCAAGGTATATATTTGCTTGTGATGATGTTTGGTTATGAAGTACATGAGAGATGTGTATTGAGCTACAATATGTAATCGTTAGTTAGTAAAATGTATGCTGTTTTGTGTGGTATTAAGTGTATAATTGGCCTCAACATGGACATGCATATTCGGCCACATGAAGGGGGGGTTGGTGTGCATGCATTCGGTTAGAGGCAAGCATATTGATGCCTACTCTTGGCTTGGAAAATTCGGCTAAGGAGAGTACTAACTAATGTGTTGAATTCGATTCGTGATTTCGTACACATGTGACTCTAATGTCTAATGTATATAAGGGCTAAGTACCTTGAGCTTCACTTTGATGTTTGAATGAATTGTATTGAATTGTTTGTTGTGATTAAAAAATTGTGCATGACCATTGTGTATTTGAGCTAAAGGATGGCCATATGACCATTTAAACTCCTTGTCATATTCAGCCATAAGCTATCATAATGAGATTTTAATAAGTTAAATTTGTGTGAATTAGCTCAAGAGCTTAGAGGACCACAGTTGGATAAGGGAAAGGAAAAAGTGATCGAATAGCCGTCGAAATCGCTCGACAACATCCAAGGTAAGTCTTCGAGTAATGACCCTACTTGAATTATATTGAAATCATGCTCCTTGTGTGTGGCTATTGAGCCGAAATTGTAAAGGTTTGATAAATATTTTGTGTTTGAGCCTTAGTAACGAAAATGAAATATGAATGTGTCGTGATTATTGATATATGTGTACATGAGCATTTGAATGATACCCGGGCTAAGTCTCGAAGGCATTTATGCTAGTGATTATATCCGGGCTAAGACCCGAAGGCATTCATGCGAGTTGTTATATCCGGGCTAAGACCCGAAGGCAATTGTGCTTGTGGTTATATCCGGTTGAATCCCGAAGGTACGTGACTCGGAAATGAGCAATCTTGCTGTAAAAATTTCAGTTTATACACTTGTGAAAATTCCAGCAATGAGGTATGTTCGTATGTGCTTGAATTAGTTGAGCCCTTACAAGTAAGTACTCACTCAGTTGATAAACGAGCTACCGGCCTTTGGCTAAGTTGTTCTTTTGTGTATAAACATAAAGGTCGGTAATGTGAAGTAAGTATGATTATGAGAATGTGTATTAATAAAGTGATTCATTTAGTTATGTAAATGTAATACTTTAGTCAAAGTTGATTTCATTATTTGAGACTTACTAAGCATTAAAATGCTTACCCCGTTGCTTTGGCTCTCTGTTTTATAGATTTTGCTCGTTAGCTATCGGATTCGGGATCATCGAAGTCGAAGTCATCCACACTATCAAAGCCCCCATTTTGGTACAATTTTGGTTGAACTTTGAAATGGCATGTATAGGACTACCCTTTTGTTGTAGGTCATGTACCTTTCGGTTTTGTGTAAACTTGGATAGCCATGCGAAAATGGCTTATATCGTTTTAGCATAGTACTATAATCGTTTGTATGTTGATCATTATGAGGTATGGAATTTTTTTGAAACGATTAGCCATTGGAATGGTTAATCATGATCACACTTTGTGCTATGTATGCAAAAAGGGCCAATTGAATCATGGAAATCATGAAATAGGTAAAGCCTACCTTAAAGGCAGATGCTGACAGCAGCAGTGATGTGGATGTGAAAAATCACTAAAAATAGTAGGAATGGTATTAAATAGCTAATAAATTATGTAAATGAACCTTGATGAATCTACTTTCATATGGAAGAAACGAAATGGTCATATGAGTTATATGTTAAGAGATATTAAAGTTCTCGTGAAACAGGGCCAGAACGGTTTCTGGATCCCCTGTTCCGACTTTGGAAATTCATTGTAAATTAACCAGAGATTATTAGGAGTCAGGCCATATATGTATAGATTCCTCTCTGAGTCTAGTTTCTATAGAAACAAACAGCATCAGTATTGAAGCCCTTTACAGGGAGATATCCAATTCGTAATGCGTGAGGGTCAGTGTAGTTGAACCCTGGATTAGGGGAGACTTTAACTAATAAACTGTACTAATTTGCCTGGCCAAAAATTCTAGAAAAAAATATGTTGATGGACTTATGAGTCTAGTTTCAGGTAAAATTTACGAAACTGGTTTTCGAGCTTTAAAACTCAAGATATGATTTTTAAGGCGACAGTGACGCAGTAACCAGCTAGTCTGGAAATTTTTTTTTTTTAGGACTGTGAAAACAATTAAGTTAAGTCTGTGTGCACCTTGTGTTCGACTCCGGTAACGGACTCGGGTACGGGGTGTTACAATTTTATTGGTATCAGAGCCACGGTTTAGTCGATTCTAGGACTACCGTAATACGTTTGGGTCTAGCTATACATGCCATTATGTGATTAATTGATAGTGTGGTGATTTCTGACATTTGAATTTGTGTTTATTTATAGTAATGGATCCCGATCCCAAGCGAGCGATAGTGATGATGTGGAGAGTGTGGCGCTGCTCCAAGACAAGGGACAGCGGCCGGACTCTCGACCTGTTGCTAGTAATTGAATGATGAGGCTAGGCAAGCTTTCTATAGCGTGATGAATGATTGGTTCAACCAATAAATTCGAACTAACACTACTGTTCCACAACCTCCATTCCCGACTAATACGACCCCGCACCTACAATGCCTCTCATGAATCGACCAAATAAGGTCCAATAAGCCCCAGTTGATGAATCCGAAAACATGGGGCTACTGAATTTAAAGCTACGGATAGCGACGATGCCGAGCAAGCTGAATTTTGGTTGGACAACACTATCCGTACTCGATGAGCTATCTTGTACACCGATGAATGCCTAAAATGTACTATCTCCTTGCTACGTGATCCCGCCTACTATTGGTGGAGTACTCGACTTCTGTTGTGCCCGAGAGCAAGTAACTTGGGAGTTTTTCCAAAGCGAGTTTGGAAAAAGTATATCGATCGAGATTTATGGATCAAAAGCGGAAGGAATTTCTTGAACTTAAACAAGGTTCCATGTCGGTTCTGACTATGAGCGAAAATTTGTGAGGCTTAGCCGATGCAGCGGAATGCATTTCTTGAAGTGTGATGTGTAAACGCTCAAGATGGGTGAATGATGATATAAAGTGTATGTTGGCATTTTGGAAATCAGAGTTTGTGGCTCTTGTCGAGCGGCGCAAAGCCGAGGAGCTCGATATGGAGAAAAGAAAAGTGAAGTGGGAGCAAGGGAGTTTCAGTAAGAGGTCTTGAGGAAGCCCTTCCCACGATCATCAAAGAAATTGAGAGATGGCTTAGGCGGTCTAGAGACACTTCGGGCTTTTCTAGGCGAGATCGCGATCGACCCCTGTGACCACACGAGTCACTTGATCGCCGATGGTGGAAATGATCGTCGAGAGAGCGCGAGTGCGATATTGTGGCAAATGGCATTCGGAAGTTGTAGATTCCGTGATCGCTTCATTACAAGTACGGAGCAGTTGACCACTTCATTAAAGATTGCCCAAGGTTGTCTAAGCAGAATGTAGATCGAGTGGGAAACGGGCGCTACCAACGCTTTCGAGGTAGACCATCTAGAAATACGGGCAATGCTAGTGGTGGTCGAGAGGATCTAGAGATGCTACGACCAGATCCGAGGCTCGCGCTCTGCTAGGGCTTATGCTATCTGGCGCATGCGAGGATGCTTCCTCGCCGGATGTTATTACTGGTACTTTCACTCTCTTTGATACTAATGTGATTGCTTTGATTGACCTGGTTCTACTCATTCTTATATATGCGAAACGTTAGCATCCGGAAAGACTTTACCTATTGAGTCTCTCGAGTTCGTAATTGGTGTCAAATCCTTGGGTCGTTCGTGCTTGTCGACAAAGTGTGTAAGAAATGTCCCTAATAATTGAGGTTCTGTTTTCCGCGGACTTGATGCTTTTGCCGTTCGATGAATTTGATGTTATTCTTGGGTTGGATTGGATGACCGTGCATGATGCGGTTGTGAATTGCAAAAGCAAGACTATTGATTTGAGGTGCGCAAATAACGAGATGATCCGAGTTGAATCTACGGACTTGAAGGGGTTGCGGTGTAATATTATCAATGTTGGCCCGAAGTATGTAAGAAAGGTGCGAAGCATACCTTGCGTATGTACTTGATGATAAGGAGTTAGAAATAAAACCGAATCTGTGCGGTGGTTTGTGAATACCGGATGTTTTTCCGAAGAATTACGGGTTTGCCACTGTTCGGAGATAGAGTTTGGTATTGAGCTTGTACAGGACCACACCGATTTCGATAGCTCCGTATCGTATGGCACCAACGGAATTAAAGGAGTTGAAAGCTCGATTGCAAGAGTTGGTGGATAGAGGTTTTGCTCACCGAGTTTTTCACCTTGGGGTGCACCAGTTTTGTTTGTGAAAAGAAGGACGGAACCATGAGGTTGTGCATCGACTATCGTCGACAATAAAGTGACAATAAAGAACAAATATCCGTTACTGCAGATCGATGATTTGTTCGATCAACTGAAGGAGCCTCGGTGTTCTCAAAAATAGATTTGAGATTGGGCTATTATCGATTCGAATCCGAGATTCGGATATACCCAAAACTGCCTTCAGAACGAGATATGGTCACTACGAGTTCTTAGTGATGCCGTTTGGGCTCACTAATGCCCCTGCGGTATTTATGGATTTGATGAATTGGATCTTCAGACCGTATTTGGATCAGTTCGTAGTTGTGTTCATTGACGACATCTTGGTCTATTCAAGAGATGACACCGAACATGCGGAGCACCTGATGTAACACCCCGTACCCGAGTCCGTTACCGGAATCGGACACAAGGTGTACACAGACTTAACTATTTTCACAGTCCATTTAGAAATTTCCAGACTAGCTGGTCACTGCGTCACTGTCGCCTTAAAAATCATATCTTGAGTTTCAAAGCTCGAAAATTTGTTTTGTAATTTTTACCTGAAACTAGACTCATATGTCCATCTACAGATTTTTTTCTAGAATTTTTGGTCTAGCCAATTAGTACAGTTTATTAGTTAAAGTCTCCCCTATTCCAGGGTTCAACTACACTGACCTTCGTGCGTTACGAATTTAATATCTCCTTGTACAGGACTTTAATACTGATGCTGTTTGTTTCTATAGAAACTAGACTCAGAGAGGAATCTATACATATATGTCATGACTCCTAATTATCTCTATTTAATTTACAATGAATTTCCAAAGTCGGAACAGGGGATCCAGAAACCGTTCTGGCCCTGTTTCACGAGAACTTTAATATCTCTTAACATATAACTCATATGACCGTTTCGTTTCTTCCATATGAAAGTAGATTCATCAAAGTTCATTTACATAATTTATTCACTATTTAATACCATTCCTACTATTTTTAGTGATTTTTCACATCCACATCACTGCTGCTGTCAGCATCTGCCTTTAAGGTAGGCTTTACCTATTTCATGATTTCCATGATTCAATTGGCCCTTTTTGCATACATAGCACAAAGTGTGATCATGATTAACCATTCCAATGGCTAATCGTTTCAAAACAATTCCATACCTCATAATGATCAACATACAAACGATTATGGTACTATGCTAAAAACGTATATAAGCCATTTTCGCATGGCTATCCAAGTTTACACAAAACCGAAAGGTACATGACCTTCAACAAAAGGGTAGTCCTATACATGCCATTTCAAAGTTCAACCAAAATTGTACCAAAATGGGGGCTTTGATAGTGTGGGAGACTTCGACTTCCAAAATCCCGAGTCCGATGGTGACGAGCCAAAATCTATAAACAAAGAAACAGAGAAAACGAAATAAGCAATTTATGCTTAGTAAGTTTGAGCAAGAAATTCCAGCACAACAAAAGCATAGCATTCATAAAGCTAACGGATAATTTCATATGCACAAATTGTCAATATCCTACTCATTTCACATTCCAACCCCTATGTTCATACATAAGGGATCATCTTAGCCAAATACCGGAAACTCATTACTCGACTGAGCGAATATTATTCGAAGGGAATCAACTAATTCAAGCACATACGAACATACCTCATTGCTGGTATTTTTCAAGCGTATTAACTGAAAATTTTACAGCAAGATCGCTCATTCTCGAATCATGTACCTTCGGAATTTAACCGGATATAACGACTCACTCAAATGCCTTCGGGACGAAGCCCGGTTATAGTGACTTCGCACGAATGCCTTGGGACTTAACCCGGGTTTAGTAACTTGCACAAATGCCTTGGGCTTAGCCGGATTTATTAACTTCGCATACGAATGCCTTGGATCCTAGTCCGGATATAGTCACTTAGCACAAAGCCTTGGGACTTAGCCGGACATCATTCAATAACCGAGCACAATTATCAATAAATTATGACACATTCAGTATTTCGTTTTCATTAGCAAAACTCAAACACAAGGCACTTTTCACACTTGCAATTTCGGCTCAATAGCCACACACAAAGAGCATGATTTTAATTTGCTTTAAACATGATCTAATCAATTCGAATTTAAGCTCTATTACTCAAGAACTTACCTAGGATGTCGACGATTTCAATGGCTATTTGACCACTTTTTCCTTCCCTTTGTCGGATCTAATTCCCTTTGCTCTTGAGCTTAATTTAACAAATAAATCGATTTAATCATTTGAGCATCGAAAGAGGAATACAAGGTACTTAGCCAATATATATACTCATTAGGCATCAAAGTCGCATGTGTACGAAATCATGAATCGAACTCAACACATTAGTTAATATTCCTCTTAGCCGAATTTTCTAAGCCAAGAATAGGCATCAATATGCTTGCCTCTAACCGAATGCATGCACACCAATTTCCCTCATGTGGCGAATATGCATGTCCATGTTGAGGCCAATTATACACTTAATACCACACAAAAACAGCATACATTTTACTAACTAACGCATTACATATCGTAGCTCAATACACATCTCTCATTTACTTCATAACCGAAACATCATCACAAGCAAATATACACCTTGAAATAGTATATATGTCATACCAATACATCATGTACAAACATATATACATATATATATGCTAGAGCCGAATCTCAAGTTGATTGTAACTAAACATGAACATAATTTCAAAACACAAATCTTACTTTCCATGCAATGAGCATAAATCACACTTTTGGATGTACCATGGCCGAATACATCACAACACCATAATTTTGGTCATGATTAAACAAAGAACTTAATGTCTTACTCAAAAATACTAAAAAGAAAGTCCAAGAGCCATCAATCCACCATCACATATATCATTAGCAAGCTTCATATTTAACATGCAATGGCATTAACACAAAATCCACCTTGGCCAAATACCATCCCCATGATATAACAAAGGTTTGAACCATGGGCTAACAAGAGCATCAAGCTATCAACTAAAACATGCATGAATCTCATGGCACAACCTCAAACATACCTTAATCTTGATGCAAGTATAGCCAAACCTCTTCCTAATCCTCTTCCAAACCAAGCATGAAGCAAAATTCCTCCCTTCCCCTCTAGTATTTTCGGTCAAGAGAGAATGAAAAATGGATGAACAAATTTTTTTCTTTTCTCTTCCTCAATACACGGCAATGGGGCATGCATGAGACCATTTTTTTCTTTTTCCATTTCTTTATTACCCATGCTCATTAATTTATTTTTTCACCCATGATTCGCTAACAAAACATGTGTATGACATGTTTTGCCCATATTCTTTGTCATGGCGGCCATCACTTGTAAAAGAGGGTATTTGACATGCAAGGCCATTGTTTTGCATGCATGCTTTAATTAGTCATCACACATTCCCCATCATACTTTCAAAGTTTTCTACTAGGTCCTTTCTAGTGAAATTCACATTTATAACTCTAAATTAAAGCATCAAAAATGTCACACATGAGTTAACACATATTATAGGCATCAAAATAAATATCAAATTATTTTTATGCCTCGGTTTTTGTGGTCCCGAAACCACATTCCGACTAGGGTCGTTTTAAGGCTGTCACACTTGAGATTAGTGTTGCAAATTTTACGGGATAAGCAGTTGTACGCTAAGTTCAGCAAGTGTGAGTTCTGGTTAAGAGGGGTTAGCTTCTTGGGTCATGTGGTATCTGATCGGGTATTCAAGTCGACCGAGTAAAATTTCAGCCATACTTAGCGGAAGCCTCAGAAATATTCGAGGTTCGAGCTTTTTGGGACTTGCCGGTTACTACCGACGGTTTGTAAAAGGATTCTCGATGATAGCCACACCCATGACGTAAACTGCTTGTAAAGATGTCAAGTTTGAATGGACGGAAAAGTGTCGAAAAGTTTCGATCAATTAAAAACTCATTTGACGGAAACTCCAAGATTAGTGCGGCCGAATCGGCAAAGAGTTTGTCATCTATAGTGACGCCTCCTACTTGGGTTAGGTTGCGTATTGATGCAAGAAGGTCGAGTTGTGGCCTATGCGTCGAGACAATTAAAGCCACATGAGAAAAATTATCCGACCCATGATCTCGAATTGGTCGCCATCGTATTCGCCTTAAAGATATGGCGACATTACTTATTTGGTGAGAAGTGCCATGTGTATTCGGATCACAAAAGTCTCAAATATTTGATGACTCAAAGAGACTTAAATCTGCGACAAAGACGTTGGCTCGAGTTGTTAAAAGATTACGAGCTTGTCATTGATTATCACCCGGGAAAAGCTAATGTGGTTGCGGACGCCTTAAGCCGGAAATCACTGTTTGCTTTACGAGCAATGAATGTACACTTGTCTATTCTACCCGACAGCAACGAAAATTTCTTAAGTGGGGGAGAGTTGTGACAGCCTTAAAACGACCCTAGTCGGAATGTGGTTTTGGAACCACAAAACCGAGGCATAAAAATAATTTGATATTTATTTTGATGCCTATAATATGTGTTAACTCATGTGTGACATTTTTGATGCTTTAATTTAGAGTTATAAATGTGAATTTCACTAGAAAGGACCTAGTAGTAAACTTTAAAAGAATGAGGGGGGAAATGTGTGATGACTAGTTGATCATGCATGCAAAAATGAGGGGTTTGCATGTCAATTTCCCTTTTATTAGCTAATGGCGGCCATGACAAAGGAGGATGGGCAAAACATGTCATAGACATGTTTTGTTGGTGCATCATGGGTGAAAAAATAATATAGATTAATGAGTATGGGTAATAAAGAATGAAAAAAAAAAAAGAGAAAAAAATGGTCTCATGCATGCCCATTGCCGTGAGTTGTGGAGAAAGAAAGAAGAAATTTTGTTCATCATTTTTCATTTCCTTTGGGCTAAAAATTCTAAGGAAGAAGGAAGGAATTCTTGTTTCATGTTGGTTTGGAAGAGGTTTAGGAGGAGGTTTGGCCATACTTGTACCTAGATTAAGGTAAGTTTGATGTTTTGCCATGAGATTCATGTATATTTTAGTAGTTAGCTTGAGTTCTAACTAGCCATGGTTCAAATCCTTACTATGTCATGGAGATGATATTCGACTAAGGTGAGGTTGTGTTGATATCATTTGCATGCTAAAAGTGAAGCTTTGTAATGGTGCATGTGATGGTGGATTGATGATTATTGAATATTCTTTTTAGCACTTTTGAGTGAGAGTTTGATAGATACCATGAGGTTAAACTTCATGACATTGTAAGCTTGTAAGTTGGATGATGAAGTTCATGCTTTGTGAAGGTAAATGGGGTAGAAGGAGCATTCAGCCATAATGAAAATATATGAGGTAGTCATAGTCATCCTTATGATTCGGCCCTTGCACCTATATGTATATATGTTTGCACATGATGTATTGGCATGACATATATACTATTTCAAGGTATATATTTGCTTGTGATGATGTTTCGGTTATGAAGTACATGAGAGATGTGTATTGAGCTACAATATGTAATGCGTTAGTTAGTAAAATGTATGCTGTTTTTGTGTGGTATTAAGTGTATAATTGGCCTCAACATGGACATGCATATTCGGCCACATGAAGGGGGGGTTGGTGTGTATGCATTCGGTTAGAGGCAAGCATATTGATGCCTATTCTTGGCTTGGAAAATTCGGCTAAGGAGAGTACTAACTAATGTGTTGAATTCGATTCGTGATTTCGTACACATGTGACTCTAATGTCTAATGTATATAAGGGCTAAGTACCTTGAGCTTCACTTTGATGTTTGAATGAATTGTATTGAATTGTTTGTTGTGATTAAAAAATTGTGCATGACCATTGTGTATTTGAGCTAAAGGATGGCCATATGACCATTTAAACTCCTTGTCATATTCGGCCATAAGCTATCATAATGAGATTTTAATAAGTTAAATTTGTGTGAATTAGCTCAAGAGCTTAGAGGACCACAGTTGGATAAGGGAAAGGAAAAAGTGATCGAATAGCCGTCGAAATCGCTCGACAACATCCAAGGTAAGTCTTCGAGTAATGACCCTACTTGAATTATATTGAAATCATGCTCCTTGTGTGTGGCTATTGAGCCGAAATTGTAAAGGTTTGATAAATATTTTGTGTTTGAGCCTTAGTAACGAAAATGAAATATGAATGTGTCGTGATTATTGATATATGTGTACATGAGCATTTGAATGATACCCGGGCTAAGTCTCGAAGGCATTTATGCTAGTGATTATATCCAGGCTAAGACCCGAAGGCATTCGTGCGAGTTGTTATATCCGGGCTAAGACCCGAAGGCATTCGTGCGAGTTGTTATATCCGGGCTAAGACCCGAAGGCAATTGTGCAAGTTACCAAATCCGGGTTAAGACCCGAAGGCAATTGTGCTTGTGGTTATATCCGGTTGAATCCCGAAGGTACGTGACTCGGAAATGAGCAATCTTGCTGTAAAAATTTCAGTTTATACACTTGTGAAAATTCCAGCAATGAGGTATGTTCGTATGTGCTTGAATTAGTTGAGCCCTTACAAGTAAGTACTCGCTCAGTTGATAAACGAGCTACCGGCCTTTGGCTAAGTTGTTCTTTTGTGTATAAACATAAGGGTCGGTAATGTGAAGTAAGTATGATTATGAGAATGTGTATTAATAAAGTGATTCATTTAGTTATGTAAATGTAATACTTTAGTCAAAGCTGATTTCATTATTTGAGACTTACTAAGCATTAAAATGCTTACCCCGTTGCTTTGGCTCTCTGTTTTATAGATTTTGCTCGTTAGCTATCGGATTCGGGATCATCAAGTCGAAGTCATCCACACTATCAAAGCCCCATTTTGGTACAATTTTGGTTGAACTTTGAAATGGCATGTATAGGACTACCCTTTTGTTGTAGGTCATGTACCTTTCGGTTTTGTGTAAACTTGGATAGCCATGCGAAAATGGCTTATATACGTTTTTAGCATAGTACTATAATCGTTTGTATGTTGATCATTATGAGGTATGGAATTGTTTTGAAATGATTAGCCATTGGAATGGTTAATCATGATCACACTTTGTGCTATGTATGCAAAAAGGGCCAATTGAATCATGGAAATCATGAAATAGGTAAAGCCTACCTTAAAGGTAGATGCTGACAGCAGCAGTGATTTGGATGTGAAAAATCACTAAAAATAGTAGGAATGGTATTAAATAGTGAATAAATTATGTAAATGAACCTTGATGAATCTACTTTCATATGGAAGAAACGAAACGGTCATATGAGTTATATGTTAAGAGATATTAAAGTTCTCGTGAAACAGTGCCAGAACGGTTTCTGGATCTCCTGTTCCGACTTTGGAAATTCATTGTAAATTAACCAGAGAAGATTAGGAGTCATGCCATATATTTATAGATTCCTATCTAAGTCTAGTTTCTATAAAAATAAACGGCATCAGTATTGAAGCCCTTTACAGGGAGATATCCAATTCGTAATGCGTGAGGGTCAGTGTAGTCGAACCCTGGATTAGGGGAGACTTTAACTAATAAACTGTACTAATTGGCCCGACCAAAAATTCTAGAAAAAAATATGTTGATGGACTTATGAGTCTAGTTTCAGATAAAATTTACAAAACTGGTTTTCGAGCTTTAAAACTCAAGATATGATTTTTAAGGCGACAGTGACACAGTAACCAGCTAGTCTGGAAATTTTTTTTTTTTTAGGACTGTGAAAACAATTAAGTTAAGTCTGTGTGCACCTTGTGTTCGACTCCGGTAACGGACTCAGGTACGGGGTGTTACACGGGTCTGATGGGAGAATAGAAAAATTTATTGGTAGAAATTCAAATAGTTGTACCACAACCCTAGTTCGGTTAGGATATAACTAGCTAGCTCCAAAGTGAGAGACATAATAATTAGGATCAAGTGGCGGCAATGGTCTATGGAGACCATGCCGAAGGAGTATATATATATATATATATGTATGTGCGGGAACAAAATTCCTCTTAATTTTGTTTCTCAAAACTTTTTATCTAAGCATTGTCTTCTTCAGTTGCCTTAAAGAAGAAGAGGATATAGTTGAAAGAAGTTTTGCATGTTGCAACCATCGCGCAAATTTGAATCTAGAAGTAGAAAGATTGAAAGCTAGTAAGCTTTTTTAACCCCCCATGAACTTGTAGATTGAAGAAAATAAGTAGAGTAAGAAAACTCAAACTTTCTAGTAATTGTGAAATCTGGGTCTTAAGGGTTGAACGCATTTAAACTAATTGATGCATGGTTGTTATGCTTAGTTGCAAGGATAAAGGAGGCATTGGTAATCGAAGAAGCTAAGTTAAGAAGGCAAGAAAGCAAGGTGAGTTTCTGCACTCCAACTCAAAAACACTGAGTAAGTTGGAAGTCTACATAAGTTTATGAGCATCCACCTTGTTAGTTCAGTATGCATGATCCATAATGTTCCATTATTAAATTTCATTTACTACATATGAACTATGGTAAAGGGTCCCCGTCGAGATTAGATGAAGTTAAGAAAGGAAAAATTGGTGGTTCTATTAAATACCACCATAAGGTGATGCTGTGTGCGCCCATGATGAGCGAAACTCTGAGCCTTATGGAGGGGACACTATGGTGTTCTAGCATCAAGGTATAGGATGGCGAACGAAGGAATGATTGGATTGTAATGGGAATAGTAAATCAATATCATGGCTAGGCCATGGGACTGATCAGAGGCTATACACCTAAAATGAGTATGACCATAGCTGAAAGATGCTATGACATCAGGACAAAGATGAGTAAGACCATAGCTGAAAGACACTATCACATCATGACATAAATGAGTAAGACAATGACTAAAAGACACTATGGAATCATGGTAAAAAGGATTAATACCATAGCTGAGACACACTATGACATCCTTTGATGGTCTGCCAGGATGGTAAATATGAGTTAAACTATGTAAGACCATAGCTAAAAGACGTTATGATATCATAGATAGTTTGTAACACCCTTCACCCGTATTCAACGCTGGAATAGGGTTACGAAGCATTACCGAACTTATAACACAAATAAATATACATTTATTCTACATTTTTCAATTTCATGTAATCTTACTAAACATCAACCACATTGTCCCTAATACGAGCCTACGAGCCCCAAAATATGCATTAGGAGTGGTTCAAGACTAAACCGATAACTCAAGAAATTTTTACAAAACTTAGAAAATTTTTCAAACTACAAGGTACACATGCCCATGTGGCCCGGCCTTGTGTCTCACACAGCCAAAGACACGCCCGTGTCACAGGCCGTGTCGACATTCGAAATAGTAGCACATGGTCGTGTCGCATTCCATGTCCGACCCCGTGTAACTCTCTTACTTGGGTCACACGGCCAACACACACCCCGTGTGCTAGGCCGTGCCAAACCTGTAGGGTAACTGACTTATGCCACACGACCAAGTCATATGCTCGTGTGCTAAACCGTGTGGAGTATACTGACTTGATTTCAAATTCAACACCAGGGGACACACGACCGTGTAACATAACCGTGTGTCACACACGGCTGAGACACACGCCTGTGTCTATGCCCGTATAGACAAAAATAGGCTATTTACCAAGCCAATTTGCCACCCAACTTTGCACATACCTAAAGCAATCCATCTGGCACCAAAACCTAGCATATGTAGGCATTCATCTAATCTCAACCAAGCATAAATCAAACCATTTTAATACCAACAACAACAAGGCACACATATACTACAATATATTATTTCATTTTATACCAAATTCACATTCTCAACTCAACTAAATGGACACTTTCAAACATGCATTAATTTGCCTAAATTTACAAGCATACAAATTCTCAAATCATTAACCATTTAACTTCCACAATACCCATTATCAACAAGCATTGCATATCCATCATCAAATTCACAATACAAGCCATATGCACTAATATATTCACAACCAAATCAACCAAATTAAGCCAACTTTCATGGCTATATACAAAACAAACTTTAGACATTTACAAGCTAATTCAAATGGCTAAATCCATTACCAACACATGTATCAAAATGACCAAAGTTCCCATACATGTCATATACTCAAAATACTTAAGTTCAAAAGTACCAAAGTGATAATTTGATAGTGTGATGAAGTCTTTGACGATTTCCAAATCCGAGCTAGCTTTGATTTTACTATAAAAAATGAAAAATAAACGAAGTAAGATATAAAGCTTTGTAAGTTCGTATAGCATTATACATGCTCAAATTAAGCAAATAAAACAAAACATAACATAGCTTATAATAAATCACCAACCTACCACATTTGCATTCACAAAGTTAGATATAACTTTCATAATTTTCCTTACTTCAATGTATTGCTCGGTTCATGTACATACATGTACCATCCCATATCAAATTCATACTTATCCACATCTTTGACATATCCATTGAACCATTCGGAATACTATCGGATTCTCGGGAATCTCACACCCTAAGTGCCATATACATAGCTGAAGCTATCTCAATCTTGAATCACATATAACGCTCACACTAGAGCTATCAACGAGTCTGCTCACACAAGCTGGTGGTCATGACGAAACTACACGGTGCTGCTACCATAAGCTGATAAGTATCCGCAACACATGCTGGATAACTCAGCCACTGGTAGGACGTACGGACCAGCACCCAAATTACATAAGCCCTAATGACATGTCATTTGTATCCTAAACTATTCATAAGGTTCAACCGAGACTTCACACTTGCTGAATTGTCATCGAACGTGTCCGTAAAGTTGTATTTACAATTTATGTGATATCAAAGCATTTAAAACACAATTATAACAATGCAAAAACAGCGAATTAAGTCGATTAATCTGAAACTTTATTCTTTCCCTAATCTAAATTCGTATTTCGCCTTTCTTGATCTAAATGTAATCAAAATTAACTCATTTAATAATATCTCTATTCAAATTAGTCCAAAATACATATTAAGGCTCTTTTACATTTTTACCCGTAATATTTCAACATTTTTACAATTTAGTCCATATTTCATAAAATTACAAATTCATGCAATTCAACCAAAACCCATGCTAGCTAAATTTCAATTAGATCCCTAACAGCCTATGTTTTTCATTTATTTTACAATTTACCATAAATTTTTAATATTTCACAATTTAGTCCCTATTTGGACATTTTATTAAAAATCACTTAACAAATGTTGTTTATCTAACAACAAGCATGCATTTTCTATCATCAAACATTAAAACACACCAACATTCATCAATGGTAAAATCCTAAACCTTTAAATTTTTTGCAAAATAGTCCCTAGCTAGCTAGATTAAGCTATAATGATCTTAAAAACGTAGAAATCATTAAAAACGGGACGAAAATGAACTTAAATGATCAAGGAAACTAGGCCGAATGTTTCAAGCTCTTTAATGGTGTTTCAAACCCTTATTTTCTGTGGTGGAAACTTAATAGAGAAGAAGATACCATGTTTCTATTATTTTAACTTAAGTTATTTTATAATTTACTATTTTAACCTTTAATAAAACATTAAAAATTCACAAACCATGTACATAAATGTCCACTAACCTTAACAAGGATATAATTACAACATAAGGTCCTCCACTTTAATATTCCATAGCTATTAGACACCTTTAACTAATAGAACACAAGTTTTACACTTTACGTGATTTAGTCCTTTTTATAGAATTAAGCATTCAAATGATAAAATCTTTAACAAAAATTTCACACAAACATACTATCATGCTGTAGATATTAAAATAATAATAAAATAATTATTTCAACTTCAGATTTGTGGTCCCAAAACCACTATTCCAATTTAACTAAAAACGGGCTATTACAATTCTCCCCCTTAGGAATTTTTGTCCCCGAAAATCTTACCAGCAAAAAGGTTAGGGTACTATTTTCTCATAGCTTCCTCAAGTTCCCACGTAGCTTCTTCGACCCCTGACGTTGCCATAACACTTTCACCAAAGCTATGCATCTATTTCTTAATTCTTTAACCTTCGAGCTAAAATTCTGATCAGTTCTTCATTATCATCGCAACATCGCAACATCGATACATGAAATACATTGTGGATCTTCTCTAACTCTGACGGTAAAGGTAACCGATATGCCACTGGCCCTATTCGTTTAATAATCTCATATGGCCCGATAAATTGTGGACTTAATTTGCCTTTACGACCAAATGAATAACTTTTTTCCACGGAGATACTTTCAAGAATACTCCGTCACCTATCTGAAATTCAATATCTTTAAGTTTCAAATCTGCATATGATTTTTGTCGATCTGAAGCTGCTTTCAAACTGTCGTGAATTATTTTCACTTTCTCTTCAGTTTCTCTAATCAAATCAACCCCGTGAATCTCTTTCTCACTAAGTTCAATCCAGTATAACGGTGTTTGGCATTTACGACCATACACTGCTTCATACGGTGCCATTTTTATGCTCGATTGAAAGCTATTGTTATATGCGAATTCAACCAACGACAAATATTTCTCCCAGTTGCCTTCAAATTCTAAAACACAACAACGAAGCATATCTTCGAAAATTTGTATCACTCTCTCAAACTGACCATTTGTTTGTGAAAGAAATGCAGTGCTAAAGTTCAACCATGTACCCAGAGCTTCTTACATTTTCTTCCAAAATCACAACATAAACCTTGGATCTCTATCTGAAATAATCGAAACTGGCATTTCGTGCAATCTAACGATCTCAGATATGTACAATTCAGCCAATTTATTAAGCGAATAGTCTGTACGTATCGGAATGAAATATGTCGATTTTGTCAATAAAGTAATGAAAACCCAAATAACATCTTTCTTCTTTGGAGACAAGAGCAAACCCGATACAAAAGCCATCGCAACTCTATCCCATTTCTATTCTGGTATCATTACTGGTTGTAGCAATCCCGAAAGCACTTGATGTTCAGCTTTAACTTGCTGACAAACCAAACATCTCGATAGAAACTCTGAAATGTCTTGTTTCATACCCGACCACCAATACAACTATTTGAAATCATTATATATTTTAGTACTCCCCGGGTGAACATATAAACAACCACTGTGTGCTTCATGTAGAATTTTTTGAACAAGCTCAGAATTCTTTGGTACACAAATTCTACCTCAGAAAGTTAAACAATCATCGACTCCGATCTAATAGTCTGATTCACTAGTTGATTCGCATTGTACTCTTTTAGCTTGCAACTAGTTGTCACATTTTTTAGTTTCACAAATTTGTTGAAGAAATACAGGTTTAGCTTTTAATTCAGCCAAAATTGAACCATCATAAAAAAAGGTTAACTATGTGTTCATCGCTTACAAAAAAAATAATGATTTTCTACTCAAAGCATCCGCAACTAAGTTCGCTTTCCTCGGATGAAAATCAATCACCAACTCATAGTCTTTCAACAACTTGAGCCATATTCATTGTCGCAAATTCAGATCCTTCTAAGTCATTATATATTTTAAGCTTTTGTGATCGGTAAAGATATGACACTTTTCACCGTACAAATGATGTAGCCAAATTTTTAATGCAAAAATAATAGCAGCCAATTCTAAATCGTGCGTCGGATAGTTCTTTTCATGTGGTTTCAATTGTCTGGAGGCATAAGCTATCACTTTACCCTTTTGCATAAAAACACACCCCAAACCGTTGAATGATGCGTCACTGAAAATCATAAACTCTTTACCTGATTCAGGTTGAACCAAAACTGGTGCCTCAGTTAACAATGCTTTCAACTGTTCAAAACTCTATTGACATTTCTCAAACCACTCGAATTTCACATCTTTCTGTAGCAATCTAGTCATCAGTGTAGCAATCATTGAAAATCCTTTTACAAAACACCGATAATAAACAGCTAGTCCCAGAAAACTTCTGACTTCAGATATATTTCTTAGTGGTTTCCAGTCAAGAACTATGGAAATCTTACTCGGATCAACTGAATACCTTCCGCTGAAACAATATGTCCTAAAAATCCAACCTCTCGGAGCCAAAATTCACATTTTCTGAATTTAGCGAACAACTACTTATCTCTTAAAATTTGTAGTACAATCCTCAAATGCTCGGTATGCTCAGACTCATCTCGTGAATAGATCAGAATGTCATCAATGAATACAACAACAAATTTTTCTAAATACGGTCTAAAGATTCGATTCATCAAATCCATAAAAACTGCAGGTGCATTAGTTAATCCGAAAGGCATAACAAGAAATTCATAATGCTCGTACATTGTTCTGAACGCAGTTTCGGCACGTCTGAATCTTTTACTCGCTATTGATAATAACCAGACCGCAGATCAATCTTCGAAAACACTGTTGCACCTTTCAACTGATTGAACAAAGCATCGATTCGTGGCAAATGATACTTGTTCTTTATCGTAAATTTATTGAGCTAACGATAATCAATACAAAGTCTCATTGATCTGTCTTTCTTCTTTACAAACAACACTAGTGCACCCCAGGGCAAAAAACTAGGTTGTGCAAAACCTCTATCTATTAACTCTTGCAACTAAGTTTTCAATTCCGTTGGAGCCATTCTGTACAGAGCTATAGATATCGGTGATGTTCCTGGTACTAATTCAATGGAAAATTTGACCTCTCTAATCAGTGGCAACCCCAGTAACTCTTCTGGAAACACATCCGGATACTCACAGACTACTGGCACTGATTCAATCTTTGATTCAGGCATTTTTGTATCCAGTATATAGGCAAGATAAGTTTCACAAACATTTCTCACATATCTCTGAGCTAACATCGATGATATCATAACAAGTAATCCACTCGATTCATCAGATTCAATTCGAAGGATTTCATTATTCTGACATTTCAATTCAATAGCCTTTCGTCTACAATTCACAATAGCATCATGCAGAAATAACTAATCTATACCCAGTATCACATCGAATTCATCAAATGGAAAAAGCATTAAATCAGCCGGAAAACAGTAACCCTTAATCATCAAAGGACAATTCTTGCAAACTTTATCAACTAGAATATATTTGCCTAAGGGGTTCGACACTTTAATCACAATCCCGGTAGACTCAACAGGTAAACTCTTACTATACACCAAATTCATACAAATATATGAATGAGTCGATCCAGGATCAATTAATGCAATAACATTAGTGTCATAGAGAGAAAATATACCAGTAATAACATCAGGTGATGATGCATCTTCGCGAGCGCGAATAGCGTAAGCTCTAACAGGTACTCTGGCCTCAGATCTCACAGCGGAGTCCTTTTTCGTTCCTCTACTAATAGTCACATTCCCCACATTTCTAAGTGGCCTTCCTCTAGTAGCTGTGTTGCTCAGTCTTGTATTCTAAAATTTATCTTTCTCGGCTAACTCCTGGAAATCTCGAATGAAATGATCTTGCAAGCCACATTTAAAAAAAATATCTATTATTCATCAAGTATTTGCCAAAATATCGTCGACCACACTGTTGACACTCAGGTTTAGTATTTCTCACATTGCTAATACTCGAAACTGATGTAGCTTATGTTTTAAGACTTGAGTATTACTTTCCACAATCTTTATTTGATTCTCGATTGAAGCATTTGAACGAGCATACAAATCTCTTGATTTCTTTGACGAAGATTGATATGACTTATTCATCAATCTTTTTCTCGAATCTCTGGCCTCAAAATTCTCCTTTCTCTTTTTTTTGCCAAGTTCTTCGATTTTACAGGCTCTGTCGACTAGCACCACAAATTCTTTCATCTCTAGAATCCCAACTAACAATCTGATATCTTCGTTCAACCCATCTTTGAATCTTTTGCACATAATCGCTTCATTTGAAACACATTCCTGAGCATACTTACTGAGTCTCACAAATTCTCACTCATACTCTGTCATAGACATACGACCCTGTTTCAACTCTAGAAACTCTTTGTGTTTCTGATCGATAAACCGTTGACTGATGAATTTCTTTTTAAACTCTGCTTGAAAGAATTCCCAGGTGACCCTTTCTTTCAATACCACTGATACTAGAGTATTCCACCACTGATACACTGTGTCCCTCAGAAATGATACAGCATATTTTAAACACTCAGCCGATGTGTAAGAAAGCTCATCAAATACCCGAATCGTATTTTCAAGCCAAAACTCAGCTATCTCAAGATCATCATCAACATTAGCTTTAAACTCTTCGGCTCCGTGTTTTCAAATCTTATCAACTGACGGCTTATTCAATCTTAAAAATTCCATTCCTTGAGGTGTTACGGGAATCGGTTGGGGATTAGGTGCAGGTGGAGGTTGTTGAGTAGCCGGATTTGTTCGAACAAACTACATAAACCACTCATTCATCATCTGGAAGAAAGCTTCCTTAGCCTCTCCTCCCTAGCTACCTAATACGGGTTTCGACTCGAATTGCGCTACCTCGTGAACGAAGGCTGGTGTATTACTTTCAACATCATCAACTACGCTTGATTGAGATCCATTTACTATATGAAAACATGATTTAAACTATTAGAAGATATCACACTATCACAGGTTATATATGGCATGTATAGTTAGACTCTCACATAGGCTATGTTAGTTTGAGAATCGACTAAATCGTAGCTCTGATACCAATAAATCTAACACCCTTCACCCGTATTCAATGTTGGAATACAGTTACAGAGCATTACTGGACTTATAACACAAATAAACATAAATTTATCATACATTTTTCAATTTCATGTAATCATTACTCAACATCAACCACATTGTCCCTAATACGAGCCTACGAGGCCCAAAACATGCATTAGGAGTGGTTCAGGACTAAACCGATAACTCAAGAAATATTTACAAAACTTATAAAATTTTTAAAACTACAAGGGACACACGCCTGTGTGACCTGGCCGTGTGTCTCACATGGCCAAAGACACGCCCGTGTCACAGGCCATGTAGACATCTGAACTGAGAGCACATGGTCGTGTCCCAGCTCATGTCCAACCCTGTGTAACTCTCTTACTTAGGTCACATAGCCAACAAACATGCCCGTGTGACTAGCCCATGTGCCCTAAGAAATTGCCACACACGTCCGTGTGCCAGGCCGTGTACTAAGCCGTGCCAAACCTGTAGGGTAACTGACTTATGCCACATAGCCAAGCCACATACTCGTGTGCTAAACCGTGTGGAGTATACTGACTTCATTTCAAATTCAACACCAAGGGACACACGACCGTGTAACATAACCGTGTGTCACACATAGCTGAGACACACGCCCGTGTCTATGCCCGTGTAGACAAAAATAGGCTATTTACCAAGCCAATTTGCCACCCAACTTTGCACATACCTAAAGCAATCCATCTGGCACCAAAACCTAGCATATGTAGGCATTCATATAATCTCAACCAAGCATAAATCAAACCATTTTAATACCAACAACAACAAGGCACACATATACTACAATATGCTATTTCATTTTATACCAAATTCACATTCTCAACTCAACTAAATGGACACTTTCAAACATGTATTAATTTGCCTAAATTTACAAGCATACAAATTCTCAAATCATCAACCATTTAACTTCCACAATACCCATTATCAACAAGCATTGCATATCCATCATCAAATTCACAATACAAGCCATATGCACTAATATATTCACAACCAAACCAACCAAATTAAGCCAGCTTTCATGGCTATATACAAAACAAACTTTAGACATTTATAGGCTAATTCAAATGGCTAAATCTATTACCAACACATGTATCAAAATGACCAAAGTTCCCATACATGCCATATACTCAAAATACTTAAGTTCAAAAGTACCAAAGTGATAATTTGATAGTGTGATGAAGTCTTTGACGATTTCCAAATCCGAGCTAGCTTTGATTTTACTATAAAAAATGAAAAATAAAAGAAATAAGATATAAAGCTTTGTAAGTTCGTATAGCATTATACATGCTCAAATTAAGCAAATAAAACATAACATAACATAGCTTATAATAAATCACCAACCTACCACATTTGCATTCACAAAGTTAGATGTAACTGTCATAATTTTCCTTATTTTAATGTATTGCTCGGTTCATGTACATACATGTACCATCCTGTATCAAATTCATACTTATCCACATCTTTGACATACCCGTTGAACCATTCGAAATACTATCGGATACTCGAGAATCTCACACCCTAAGTGCCACATATATAGTCGAAGCTATCTCAAACTCGTATCACATATAGTGCTCATACTAGAGCTACCAACGGGTCTGCTCACACAAGCTAACGATCATGGTGAAACTACACGGTGCTGCTTACACAAGCTGACGAGTATCCGTAACACATGCCGAATAACTCAGCCAGCGGTAGGACGTACGGACCAGCACCTAAATCACATAACCCCTAATGACATGTCATTTGTATCCTAAACTATTCCTAAGGTTCAACCAGCACTTCACACTTGCCAAATTATCGTCGAACGTGTCCATAATGTAATAGTCCAGTTTAGACCTTAGTTAGAATAGTGGTTTTGGGACCACAAATCTGAGTTAGAAAAATATTTAAATATTATTTTCTGTGCTTATTATATGTGAATTAGTATGTGAGAAAATTTCGTATAAAAATTTGATCGTTTGTGTGCTTAATTTGATAAAAGGAATAAATCGCAGAAAATATAAAAGTTGCATGTTATATGTTAAGTGTGCTTAATTGTTATGGCTTTTTAATTGTGAGGTCCTTATGATGCAATTGGACCATTGATATGGTAAGTGGATATTTATGGCCTTGTATATTAATGTTTTATATGTTATAAATCAAGGACAAAATTGATATTTAGTAATTTAAGTTATTTTAATTAAACCAAGATGAAAATAAAGGCCACTATCATCCATTTTGCATCGAAAATTAAAGAAAATGGAATTATATTGAGGAAAGTAGAAAGTATCGAGTAGCCGATTCCGTCTATCCGAATCCGTACGAGGTAATCTATATACAAATAAATGTATTTGAAATGATTTATATGTGCTTATATGTTATTGAATAATAATGAATGGCTTTATACTTGAATATGAGACATCCGAAAAAGTATTGACAAAGTTTCGACATCCGAAAAGTCCCGTATGAATCTTAGGAATAGTTAAGATACATATGTCATGACATCGGATCCGATATGTGTTTTCGTGTAAGACCACGTCTGGGACGTTGGCATCGACTTATGATTTATGTGTAAGACCACGTCTAGGATGTTGGCATCGTATTTGATTTCATGTAAGACCCTGTCTGGGATAGTGGTATTGATATTTGATTATATGTAAGACCACGTCTGGGACGTTGGCATTGTATGAGTTTTCTGAGTTATCCGCGTATCCTTATAATATCGAACGGTTCAACGGGCATTCCGAGATACGAATGATTATATGAAATGCATATTTGATTCATGTATGTTTGAGTTGTACACTATGTTGAGAATGAAAGGTAAGTACATATACCTTTGTGAACATATGATATAATTATGAGAAAATATGTTATATGAGCAAATGAATTGGAAATATGTGAATTATATGTGAACTATGTGGTATATGTTAGTATCTTAGCCATGAAGTATATGTATTTTATAATGTTTATATGCTTAAGTTGATAAGTTTCTTTGTATATGGCTTACTAAGCTTTTGAAAGCTTACTTTGTGTGTGTTTGCATTGTTTTTTTAGATATCGTAGCTATCGGGGGCTTGGGAATCGTTAAGGATCGTCACCACACTATAGAACTGTATTTTGACACCTTTTGAAATGTATATATTGAAGTATGGCATGTATAGGCTAGAAGTTTGTGAATATGTTTAGTAATGTGTATATCCAGTCATGTGATTTGGCTTGGATTTGGTTGTGTATATGCATGAGTTTTTGGGTATGAATTATGTGATGCAATATTGCAATGTGATGTGTTTCTGGATGGTCTATAGTAATGGTCAATTTGGTAAGTTCATGGTATGAGATTGAATGATGTGTATAAGGTTATGAAATATATGTTTTGATATGATTATAGCTTAAGAAATGGTATGATTTGGTATGAATGTAAAGCATGAAATTGTTAGTAATGAAATGGCATGAATGATGTATGGTTTAGTTGTGAATTGGCTGAGAATTTGGTATAAAATGTTTGGTTTTGATCATGTAGGGAGGACCCAAAATTTGGGTAGCAAATTGGTTGTATAAATGCCCTGTTTTTGTCCACACGGGTAGAGACACGGGAGTGTGTCTCAGCCGTGTGTGACACACGGTTATGTTACACGGTTGTGTGTCCCCTAGGGTACCCTACGATTTTAAGTTAGTCTTGAGCACGGCCAAGGCACACGGGCATGTGACTAGCCATGTGACACAAGTCAGTTTCAACCACGGCCAAGACACACGGGAATGTCTTGTGGCCGTGTGATTAAGTTAGTATTTATGCCCTGATTTGACATGGTCTAAACACATGGGCGTGTCTAATGCCGTGTGAGGCACACGGCCTGTTCACACGGGCGTGTGACCTCTGTAACTTAGGAAATTTATTTAAGTTTCGAAAAATTTTGTATGAGTTCGGTTTAGTCCCGAACCCTTTCTAATGCATGTTTAAGGTCTTGATGACCTATATAAGGGACTCTTTTGTGATGTTTGATTACGATTTTTGGATGAAGTTTATGAATTGTTCATAAAATGTTTTGATTTGTTCGGTAACACCGTTAACCCTAATCCGGCGATGGATATGAGTTAGGGGTGTTACACGTAAATTCGTATATACAATTTATGCGATATCAAAGCATTTAAAACACAATTATAACAATGCTTATTACATACGAGCTTACCTCGAATGCAAAAACGGCGAATTAAGTCGATTAATTTGAAACGTTGTTCTTTCCTCGATCTAAATTTGTATTTCGCCTTTCTTGATCTAAATGTAACCAAAATTAACTCATTTAATAATATCTCTATTCAAAGTAGTCCAAAATACATATTAAGACACTTTTATATTTTTGCCCCTAACATTTCAACATTTTTACAATTTAGTCCCTATTTCATAAAATTACAAATTCATGCAATTCAACCAAAACCCATGCTAGCCGAATTTCAATTAGATCCCTAGTAGTCCATATTTTTCATTTATTTTACAATTTAACCACAAATTTTCAACATTTCACAATTTAATCCCTATTTGGACATTTTACTAAATATCACTTAACAAATGCAGTTTATCTAACAACAAGCATGCATTTTTAATCATCAAACTTCAAAACACACCAACATTCATCAATGGCAAAACCCTAAACCTTTAAAATTTTTGCAAAATAGTCCCTGGGCTAGCTAGATTAAGCTGCAGCAATCTTAAAAACGTAGAAATCATTAAAAACGAGACGGAAATGAACTTACATGCTCAAGGAAACTAGGCTGAATGTTTCAAGCTCTTTAATGGTGTTTCAAACTCTTATTTTCGATGGTGGAAACTTAATGGAGAATATGATACCATGTTTTTATTATTTTAACTTGAGTTATTTTATAATTTACTATTTTAACCTTTAATAAAACATTAAAAATTCACATAAACCATGTACATAAATGTCCGCCAACCTTAACAAGGGTATAATTACAGCATAAGGACCTCTACTTTAATATTAAACACGAAGTAGTCCAACTAGGACGTTAAATATGGAAATTAGGGTGTGCAAGTCAAACTTCAGCGATGGAAATGAGTAAAGGTTTGTTAGGACAAGGTATTGGACCACTTGTACACCCACGGCGTAGCAGAAAAATTATTCCAGTGATCGTCAACCACAGATCCATGTATGAGGAATGAATCGGGTTGAAATAAGGTTAAGGATATACCTTTTAAAACTAAAAATAGAGAATAATGTTGTTGGTTGAAATCCTTTACATGATGTCAATCCTAGCCATAACAAAGTGTCTCGGCCTCTACGTAGTCTACCCAGTTAACCACTAATAGAAAACTCTTTTGAAATTTTTTTAGAGAGTATCCAAACTTTTGGCTACTAGACCTAGTTTGATTTTCTTACTCACACCTTCATAATCTAGAATTGTATTCCTTTTAATAATATTATATTTATTAAATACGAAATAATTCCCTTTTACTTTTTAGAGAAAATCATGGAAGATATTGAAATTATATTCTTTCCAAAAGAATACTAACTTCCATAAATATTAACTCTGGAAAGAAGTTGCGAATCATATTCGCCAGGTAACACTATTCGCCAGGCGATATTGTTCTCTAAGCGATGCTATCCCATGAGGGATATGTCCGCCAGGCGAAACTATCCGCCATGTTATACTCATCAACCAATGATAAGAATCCACCATAGTTGTATGTAGTAAGGTATACACTTATTCTATTAGCGTGAAGTCTATTCACTTTAACCATAGGGTGTGTATAACACCCCTCATCCGTATTTACCGCCGGAATAGGGCTACAGATCGTTAACGAACATATAAAACAATTAAACATCCACTTAGAATACATTTTCACAATTCCAACATTCATCATTCAATCTCAAACATTTTGTCCCTAATGCCCTAAACATACATTGGGTGTGGTTCGGGACTAAACCGATAACTTTGAAACATTTTGAACACTTAAGAAATTTTCTCAAAAACAGGGGAAACACGCCCGTGTGGCCAGGCCATGTGTTTCACACGGCCAACAAACATGCCGTGTCACAGGTCGTGTGAAAATTCAAAATGGGAGCACATGGTCGTGTCTCAGCCCGTGTCCGACCCCGTGTAACTCTCTGACTTGGGTCACACGGCCAATATACATGCCCGTGTGGCTAGCCTGTGTGCCCTAAAAATTGCCATACACGCTTGTGTGCCAGGCCGTGTACTTGGCCGTGGCAAACCTGTAGGGTATACTGACTTATGCCACACAGCCAAGTCACACGCCCATGTGTAAGGCCGTGTGGAGTATACTGACTTGATTTTAATTTCAACACTAGGGGACACACGACTGTGTAACATGACCGTGTGTCACATACGGCTGAGACACACGCCCGTGTCTCCATCTGTGTGGACAAAAATAGGCTATTTACCATGCCAATTTGCCACCCTAAAAACATATACCTACATCACAATTCAAAGGCACCAACACAAGGCATAATAGGCATTAATCAATCTTATATTAAGCATATTCCATACCATTTCATTACCCATCCACACAAATCACAATCTACCACAATATGCCATTTAATTCTATACCTAATTCAAATATACAATTCAATCCACTATACATTCCGAAATATGCATCTTTTAGCCTAGTTTCACAAACAAAGCAATGTCCAAAAATTCATCCACAACCATCAACCAACTCATTACCCAAGACATAAACTTATATATATATACACGTTTCAATCATACCAAAATAACCCCAAATAAGCCATTACTCAAGGCTATATATATACAAACCAATTCAATTAGCCAAAATCATTATCAAAACATAACCAACATGACATAAAGACCTTATACTGCAGTATACTTTAAATACTGAAGTTCATAGGTACTAAGTGATAAGTAGATAGTGTGAAGCGATCTTTGACGATCCCCGAATCTAAGCTAGCTTGATAACACTATAAAACACAGGAATAATGAACAACGCTATAAAGCTTAGTAAGCTCGTATCAATAAACTAAATTAAATCTCAAGATTATAATCCAACAATTTGAATATATCAACATTTAGCATATATTATCTAACAAACCTTTCATATACCCAATTATGATTCAATAACATTCTTCACAAGTTTCTCCTAACCAAAACTTATACATGTCATGTACGTACCTATACCGTCTCAGATAATTATCATACTCAATCATATCTTTCGCTTACCCGTTGAACTATTCAGAATAGAAGTCAGATACTCAAGGATCTTGTACACTAAGTGCCTATACCATGGCCTGAAGCCAAATCAAGGTAGCTTATATCCAAAATTCTGATATCATGGCTCGAAGCCAAATCAGTCGACATTCAAGGCCCAAAGCCAAATCAATATAACTTGCACCCTAAGTGCTAATATCATCGCCCAAAGCCAAATCAATGAAGCTCCTAATGACATGTCACTAGTATCCTAAACTATTCCTAAGGTTCAACTGGGATTTCAAATGCCAAATTTCCATCGAGTCAATGTCGAACTTATCCGAAGTCTCGTATTCACAACTTATACAATATCAAAGCATTTAAAATACACTTATAATGAAATTTATCACACACGAACTTACCTCGGATGTGAAAATGACGAATAAGTCAATTAGTCGATAACTTTAGTTTTCCCCCGATCTAGATCCGAATTCCACTTTTTTTATCTAAATATATTCAAAATTAACTTATTTAATAATCTCTCTATTCAATTTAATCCAAAACGCACATTTACACTTTTACCCCTAGAATTTCACAACTTTTACAATTTAGTCCTTATTACACAAAATCACAAATTGATGAAATTTCTGTAATACCCATGATAGTCGAATTACTATAATGCCCCTAGCAGCCCACATTTATCAACTTTTCACACATTTAACCAAACATTTTCACATTTTCACAAATAAATCCCTATTTTGCATTTTTATTCAAAATCACTTTACAAAATATGTAAATCTAGCAACAAGATTTCATATTTCATCATCAAACATCAAAAAACATGCTTATTCATCAATGGAAACTCCCTAAATATTTAAAAATTTTGCAAATTAGTCCCTGTGCTAGCTAGACCTAATTGCAACAATCTCAAAAACTTAGAAATCATTAAAAACGGGACAAAAAACGAAATTACAATTGAGCTCCAAAGTGACCAAATGCTTCAAACCCTTAAATGTTTTATCCTATATTCAATTTTGGCAATAAAGAAAGATGAATAAAATTTTTAACTTTGGTTTTACTTATTATTAATTTATTACTAAATTACTTATTTAAACTTGGCTATTAATATTAAAAACACTTAATCTCTTGTCCATCTTTGTCCATTTAATTTAAAAGTGGTATATTTACCACATAAGGACCTTAAGTTTAAGGTTCTATAGCTATTTAACACCTTTAGCTAATAAAACACTACTTTTGTACTTTACGTGATTTAGTCCTTTTTATCAAATTAAGTAATCAAAAATTATAAAATTTCTTAACGAAAATTTCACACAATAATTTTATCACGCCATGGACATTAAAATAATAATAAAATCATAATTTCAACTTCAAATTTGTGGTCCCAAAACTACTGTTCCAGTTTGACTAAAAAGGGCTGTTACAGTGTGACCTTGTAGGTTCTTGTAATGTTACTAGTAATACTAGAAAATTTCTAATGTTACAAGAAATGAGTGGCATCTAGCAATGTATCATTACAAGAAGCCATGATTTGACATAACCTTTCTATGATAATAATTTTCATGTATCATATCATTTTATCCTTTATATCTAAATTGGACACAAGTCATGGTATAGTCACACATATATAGTCTAATCTCATAATTCTTGATATTCTGAGTAGATTATGTTACAAAAATAAGTGTGATATCTCATTTCAACTTATTTGAGCATGGTCATGCATTTTTAGTCTTTCTTCATCAAGTGGCCCAAGATATTACTCCAATTATGTAGGAGGATAAATCCTATCTTGATCAATCATATCCCACTACATGGATTATGGTTTATTCAACATTAGTATTTATAGTACAACCTGTTATGGTAGACGTTTGACTATATCAAAATATACAACTCACAATGTCGAGATAATGATGATCTCGAGTATGAGGATCATATACATAGTTATCACTATAAGGAATGTTTATGGCTATTACATAATAATCCAAGAAACATACTCATGGTGGGTTAGTCCAATATATTGTTCTCTAACACATACTCGTGTATTCATTTTGACATCCCTATGTCAATGACAACACTTTGTCATCAATCAACTACACATTAGTCTCAAGGCAGTATTATTGCCCAAGCCCATAATAATACTTGACTAAAGACCTTTTTATTAATCAGTTTATTTTAAATATACATAGAAAAAGAAACTAAAATAATAATGGTAATGCCTTATATTAATAATGAGGTAAATGAGTATGTAATTACAACCATCTCATGATTAGTCTTTGGGCATAGTCTAACACAAGGAACCTACAAGCTATCTGAATGAGTAACATAAATTTTAGGTATAACTCAAGTAGAGAATAGAATGGTTGATGGAGATGGTGTGCTTGAAAAATCGGGTATGATTTTTTAGGTTCAGCTAATAAGTCGGGATTGATGATGACTATGTAATGTTTGAGCAAAACTTAAAACTGACGATCTACAGGTAAGAACAGGCATCTAGCACCTGTTAAGTTTGCTAAATACTATAGGGGTGCAATGTTGCCGAAAGGCAACAGAGAATATGGATTTGTAAGAGATTAAGTGTTCCCATCAATCGATGGACAACTGGGAACGAGACGAATAGTAGCCTGGACAAAATAGTTAAGTGTAAAGCCACCTTGAAGATAGGGTAACCCCATGGATGGTTTAACCACATAGTTAGAATCAAGAATGTCAAACGAGTCATGGGAAAAAGGGTAATATTCAAGTGGTAGAAATCAAGCCCACCCCATGGAGGGTCGTCACCGTAAAGCTCATACATATGTCTCAGATAGAAGATAAGTCCACCAACGGTAAGCTATAGAAAGAGGGGAAGATTTTAGCAACGTCATTAGAATCTATGAACATCCACGATGACCAAGGAGTTTAAATCTCTCTTTAAGACCTTGTTTTGGAAGTCCTGTATTTTGTTTCAGATTGTATTGCAGAATCTCACTAAGTTCATTTGAACTTATAAGTTGTTCGCTTATTGTAGGATAAAAATTTAATACGAGAATTGAGTAAAGGCCCAAGTCAGACAACACCATATACGGGGGACGTGTGAATATTAATTTAGATTATAGTGGGGCTCCCTTATAAGCCATGCCTAAGGGAATTGACTTGGAAGGAGTCTGTATTAAACTCTGTTGGAGTTGTAAATATTGCTAGATTAGATAAATTAACAAATATATAGAGACCTAATTCTTTAATGGCATGAATTATAGATGTCATCTTAAATTGTAAAAATTACATAGCCAACCCATTCGAGATAATAACTCTAAGTAATTTTTTGTGATAATTTGGGTCATTGTAATATCTGGTACCCAAGGCCTATTGGTCAAGTCGGGTAAGGGGTGTTACAATGTCTATATATAAAACTCAATAATTTTATTTTCACTATTCTGGTTTTTTTTTTGTTTTGAGACTTGTTGTATCGTAGAGGCAAATTTAAAGCCTTAAGGACAATTAATCACGCTTCAAGTCTATCTATTTGTTATATTACAATTTTTCTAACATTCTTAAGGTTTTAAATTTGTTTTCTCCTTCTACAATTATGGAGTCCAAATTAACTTTGAGTTTAAAAATATATCAATACATGATCAGGAAGGATAGGTTCAATGGAACCAACTACACAATATGGAAAGATAAAATGATGTTTATGTTGGTCGTAATGAAGATATTTTACGTCCTTCATCTAAACCTGCAACAATTATTGAAAGAAACACCTATAGATTTTGAATAGGTTAAAGAAGAAAACACCGAAAGGATAAGTGTATTTGTCATGGTTACATACTAAAATCTCTCACAGATAGTCTTTATCATTTACACAGAAAGATAGCTTCTCCAAAGGAAATTTGGACCACACTTGTAACACTCCTAGCCTCTCTTCGTTATTAAATTAGGGTCACAGACATTACTAACCAATCAGAACATTCCTTTAAAATCGAAAGTGGAAGCTAACTATTAATATTATATCATACAAGGGCAATATGTATAATTTAATAGTTATGTAATAGTGTCTTCATGAATCATACTATACAATGCTAAACTTGGTCTCCACTGTCTACACTCTTATCACTATTTATCCTCTCTTGAAAGCTAGAAGTTGGATACATAACAAGACTATTTCAATTATTAGCATCAGAGTATTGGTCCATACTCCGACTATTACTATATTCGATGATATTAGTAGAATGACCTACTTCACCTAATTCAGTTTGCTAATTCATTCCAATTTAGAGTAAAAGTTACTCTTACAGCCCTATTACGAGTCTACGGACCCTAAAAATAGTCTAAAAATAGGCATGGACTAATTTGGAACAATTCTAAAAGTTTAGGGCCATTTTTAAACATACCTAATAATAGGGGACACACGACCGTGTGGCCAGGCCATGCGAAATGCCTTAGACCGTGTGACTCTTGAAGTTAGGACAGATGGCCGTGTCCCAGAAAATGTCCCCGCCCGTGTCTCCGCCCGTGTAACTCACTGACTTGGGTCACACGGTCATGTCTTAGGCCATATGTCAACCCGTGTGAAAACTACACCTATTCTATTTTTCAACACGCTCAGGGCACACACCCTTGTGTGTTGCCCGTGTGTGTCACGCAGCCGTATGCACCTAAATGTACCTTAAAACTCAAGTTTACTATTTCCTACTTACTTAAGCACTAAGCAACTCAATTACCAGCTATTTAATCTATTCAAAACACAATTAAACATGCTCAAAACATTCCAAAACAATCATCTTAAGTGCCTAACCAATGTACCGTCATTGGTACCACATTTTATATCTTCGAACTAATAAACAAGACATCAACCATTCAAAACTATCATTCATAACAACTTTACCAATATAGAACTAACTTTTAGCTACTTAGGCTATCAAGCTTTAAGTTAAAAGACATACCAACACATTAAATTATGCAACATACCAAAACACAACTTCAATCACCACCATATATACAAGTGACCATCATTTCACGTAAAAACCAAAATATTATCAAATATCAACAACATCAAACAAAGGACTTCCTAGGTACATGCCATTACAAAATAAAATATCACCACACTTGAGCTCGGGATTGAGGTTGGATGCTAAGTCAACAATATTTTGAAAAGTACCTAACCCGCCCACAAAAAACAAAACCACACACTAAGTATGACTCAGTGGTATTTATATAATTTGAACAATTTAAACTTGATATAAATAGTTAAAATATAAGAAATGTAACAAGTAATTCTATACACATATGTATCAAATCCATAATGCAAATTTGCTCATTCTTTATTTGCATTAACTAGGTTCCACATGTTCATGTACATAACATTGACATTTTATATAACATTTGATGATTCACTCATGCAATGGCATGCTTCATATCTATTTTCAATTCACAATTTCTTTTCAATATGCAAATCCAATTTCATCATTTCATAATCCTTTTCATATCTTGTTTCCATTTTCATCCATTGACATTTCAATATCAAGCACATCAATTTTATCATTTATATTTTCCCTATTAACACGACTCAAACTCGAACGGATACACGAATCCAACCAACACACCAGTTTGGCACCCAGTGCCTCATCAGATAAACTCGAAGTAATAATTGCGCCCAGTGCTATATAAGTTGACACGCAGTGTCTCATCAGTTAAACCGAAGTAAATAGGCACCCAGTGCCTCATCGAGTTGAGGTCAAAGAAATACCTTAACTTTTCCTATCCTATGGCATGTCATCCATATTCGACTTAGCCTGAACAATTAATAGGGTTTCATTTCACATTTCCATATAACCAATGTCTCATTTCCATATATATATATATATATATATATATATATACACATTTGTAACATATAGGCATTTTATTCAATTCATTAACAATCACAATTCTCAAAAATATATTAAATTCATTATATATACAAATACGTACTTTTCTCAATATACACATTTAATCCTTATAAACTTTCATCAATTCAATTGAATCTGTTTCATCCCAAATTTTAACAAAACTACTAACCTAATGTCTTACCATGCATACTAGTTCGAAATGTAACAATTTACAAGAGTTCGGATTATAGAAACACAAATAGTGAATTTTGAGCTATTCGACGTCGAATTTATCCTTCCCCGTGTAACTATCTAACATGGGTCATACGGCCAAGCCACAAGCCCGTGTGCTAGGCCGTATAAATCTTGAAATGGCCTCACAAACCCGTGTGCCAAGTCGTGTGGTAGGCCATGTAACTTTCGAAAAACAACCTTTAAAACCTACAGGGGACACACGACCTTGTCGCATGGCTGTGTGCCATACACGGCTGAGACACACGCCCATGTCTTAGGCCGTGTGGACAACAAATTGGCCAAAATCAAGCCATTTCATTCGCCCTTCTCAAGCATAAGCCTATGTACTTTTGCACACATGATCAAGGCTTCTAAACATGCTCAAAACCTGCATAGAAAGGTCCATACAATAGGCTAATAATCCATACAACCAATATACCATATAGGCACCTCAAACACATACATCAAACATACCAAAACATGTGCATATTTATCCATTTATCAACTAACTTGTTTCCATACTGAAACATATCACAATTGATACATATCAACCATACCTTATTAGATTCATGCCATATCAAAATAACCTTACCATTTGGATCATTTCTCACATACATCAAAATCAGCTAAATGACACAAACCTAGCCATTTACAAATGGTTCCAATAACCAACATATATACATACCATATTTCAATCATGCACATCTATTCAAAACCTTTCCGAAGCATACCATAACTTGACCATGTTGAGGTTAATTCATCACTTACCATTTTAGCCATTCAAATATGTATTAATACATTTTCAAAATAACAAACATCAATAAGACATCAAAAGTACCAAGGTTACATTAACCAAAATGACATATACATGCCAAACTCATCAACTAACACAAACCACAAGTCTACCTATACATGCCATTATAACCTTGATCAAGACATCAAAATCTACCAATATAATCATTGGATAGTGTGATAGATCTATGACGAGATTCCAAATCAATCGAGCTTCCGATAATCTATAAAATAAAGGAAAATAACTACGTAAGCAATGAATGCTTAGTAAGCTCGTATAAACTTTAAACATAACATTTCATTTTAATAATAAACTTTATGGGGTAATTATAAACTTATAACAATTTCACAAAGTTTATCAAACTTTATAACCATCAACTCATAAATGAGTAAGTTCATCAAAATCATATATATATATTTCCTTCCTAACATAATAGGATTTATAAAACATATTACTCAATCATTAACCTTTTCATAATACTATGAACCACTCCATTTACTTTCTTACCATTTCAATTACTTACTTTTCATTTCATTTACTTAGCATAAACTTAAAAACAACATCAATTCATGAATTAGTATATTTGTTCATGAACTAGGTAAATTCATCTATAGCTTAAGTAAATTTCTCACATAAAAGTACATCATTCAACTCATCAATTCCTTTTTCATCATATTACATCTCAACTCTGAACTTACCATTTCATTATCTTTTCTTACATGTTTCATTTGCATAATACAAGTCATAAGCACAAACATCACTCACATGACAAACCATTTTATTAGATAATACATACTTTGATTCTTACCACTCTTTCATGAACATAAGCATATTTCCATTTGGACACTTACCATTTCAATCCATAACTTTAAAAGTAAACATCATACGATCCAAAAAATGGCTTGGCACAAACCTAAGCATCATCAATAACACATATTAGTGCATCAATTCATAATTCACTTGAATTAACATTAGATAAGTCATTAAACATGTATAACATCACTTGAAATCATCAATTTCTTGAACATAGACATACTTCCATTTAACATTCCCTTTTCATTCCTTTTAATAATTTTCATGATATAAGTCATTTGAATGTTTACCATTTTTTCCCTTTTCTTGTCCGTTGAACCACTTAAAATAATATCGAATATGCGAGAAAGCTCACACAAAGTGTTCTAAACATATGGTCGAAACCATTCCTTTTCATCATTGCTCACTCGAGCCATAAATGGGTCAACTCACACAAGCTAACTGTCAGAATGTAGTTACACGATGCCACTCACACAAGCTAACGAGTATCCGCAAAAAATGTCGAAACTTAGCCATTAGTAGGACATTCAGGATCATCACCCAAAACATGGTAACCTAGGTCTGGTTACACAAGTTGACGATCGAAATGTAAGCTACACGATGTTGCTCACACAAGCTGATAAGTATCTGCAAAAAAATGCCGAAACTCAGCCATCAGCAGGACATTCAGGACCAGCACCCAAAATATGAAAACCCTAATGGCATGTCATTTGCATATTATATATTCCTAATGTTCAAACTGGGCTCGATAATTGTCGATATGTCGTTGGATTTCCATCATTTCTTTACATGACAAATTTCATAATAACATTATATATTGAATTATTTACATTAGAGAAACAAATTAAACATTTAACCTAATCAACATTTAAGTGATTATAGTTCATAAGAACTTACCTGACTAAATCGCAGAAATGTCGAAGTACAAGGGATATTTGGTAATTTTTCCATTCTCTTCAATTTTCCACTCAATCTTGATATAAATTAATAATTTCATTCAATTTATTAATTTCAATAGTAAAAAAATATTTTATGTAATTTATTCATTTTTACATTTTTACAAAATTGCCCCTAACATTTTAGTTTTATTCAATTTAGTCCTTGAGCCTAAAACATGCAAATTAACCTTTTTTATTGCAAACCCATGCCAACCAAATATTAATAACATCCATTTTAGCCCATTTTTGCAATAATTTCACATCACGTCCTTGAACTATTTCTATTTCAACAATTTAGTCCCTAATCGATAAATTCATCAAAAATCACTTAAAAAAATACTTTTAAATACCAACCAACACTTTAAACTCATCATTTAACATCTAAAATCACAAATATTCAGCAATGAAAATGTTTAAAATCATTAACAGTATAAAAAACAAAGGTACGGACTAGCTGGACCTAATTGCAACAATCTCAAAAATATAAAAATTATTAAAAATAGGTAAGCATTACTTACCATGCATAAAGAAATCACCATGGCCGAACTTAGATTATTTTTCCATGGATGTTCGTTTCTGTTGGAGAAGAAACCAAAAAGATGATAATAATTAAGCCTTTTGTTTTAATTTAATTTAATTTAATTTATCAAATTACCATTTTAACCTTGGTTAATAATTAAATAAAACACCAAATTCATGTCTATATTTGTCCACTAATTTCTTAAATGGTTTAATTACCATTTAAGTCCCTTTACCTTTATTCATTAAGCCATTTAATCACTTAAATCTAATAGTGATCAAATTTTACATCCTTTACGATTTAGTCCTTTTTAATTAATTAACTATCTAAACATTAAAATTTCTTAACGAAATTTTAATTCAACCTTAATAATACTCCGTAAATATTTATAAAAATATTTGCGGCTCAGTTTATAGAAATGATGTCCCAATACATCATTTTCTAAAACCACTTAACTTTAGGGTCTTACCACTTGAAGTTAATTAATCATTCAAATAACATAAATTACCATATCAAAAACCATTTAAAAATCATATTTGACTCATAAATATTAAAAAATAATATTTACAAACTTACTCGTCGAATTTTGCGGCCCCAAAACCACTATTTTCGATACCACTAAAAAATAGGCTATTACAATGACCGTCCATTAAAATGAAACAAAGGTATATTTTTTTATTTAGTCCCTATAATTAATTTCAATCTATAATTCAATTTTTAACCCTTACGTGATTTAGTCCTTGTATCTTAATAGCCCCTAATTTCACAAAAATTACTTAACCAAGATCTAATTCGCTACTAAACTAACTTCGTAAATATTTAATAAATATACTACGGGTTTGTTTTATGGGAATGGAGTCCCAAACCTCACTTTTTGTCACTCTTGACAATTGGATTGTTACAACACTTGTGAATTCATATAGAAACTAGAAGAAAGACACACATAAGTTTTTAGCATCAAATATTTTGAATTTACCATCATTGATACTAAACCTATTGCGAATCAAGTGTATCAATTACAAAGTCTAGTTTCGAGACTAAGTGAACTAGAAACCAAGATTCCTGATTCACTTTATGTTGGTGCAATTTTATCCACCACCCTCTTAGAACGGATACAAGAAGAAGATACGAGATTCTCTAGAATCATTTAATATACATAATTTTCTAAATAATTTATGAATTGGGGTTATTCATGATGCACTCATTCTTAGTTCGAGTGTTAACCTTCTCCAAGAAAAGAGTTTACGGGAAGGGTTAAAAATGGCCTCGAATTCAGAAGAAAGAATTCAACCAGACCAAGAATAGAAATACTGATAAAATGTGTTTCCACTGTGGAAAGAAAAGACATCTTTTCAGGGATTGTATGTTCAGAAATTCTAGAAACAAAAGTAATATTAGTAAAACAAACACAACCAATCTTGTGGAGCAAGATATGAAGGAACATTTACCATATCAAGATAATAACATTTGCCAAGATTTCCAGTTCCAAATCATGTCATTTCATACCAATTCAAGTCAATAACACATTTGTAAACAATCATTCCAATGGCATAAAGAATAATGATTAAAGCATAACTATTTTCAAATCAGTCATCAACTTATCTTAACCTATCTACTTCCTTTTGCAACATTAATCATACCAAGCTCATTTAACTTAAATTAATCACACTTAATAGCATCAAACATGACACAGAATCATACTGAGGCATCGGGCAAAGGTGCTGGTCATACTGAGGCGAGGCAGCCGGTACTGGTTTACACTGCACATCGCCGAGAGGACAGAGACGCTCCAGATGTTATTACGGGTACATTATTTATACATAATGTACCTTATACTACATTGATTGATGTTGGATCTGCGCACTCTTATATAGCATGCACTGTGTCTAAGACTTTGGGTATTATGGTTGAAACCATTACTAGTGAAGTTACTGTGTTGAGTCCGTTAGGGCAGTTAGTGAGAGTGAATAAACTATTTAAGGATGTACCTTTGGAGGTTCAAGGAAGGATCTTTTTGGCAGATTTAATGGAACTCCCTTTTTGAGAATTTGGCTTTGATACTGGGCATGGATTGGCTGGTTAAGCATCAAGTGAGTTTGGACTGTGCTGCTAAGCGGGTGATACTGAAAACTGAGGATGGTGACGAGGTAGTTGTAATTGGGGATCATTGGAATTATTTGTCAAATGTGATTTCTGCACTTAGGGCCAAGAAATTGGTTCATAAGGGTTGTGAGGCGTATCTAGCCTATATTAGTGTTTTCAATTCTAAGGTTTCTTCTGTTAAATATATCAGAACAATTAAGGATTTTTTTGATGTTTTTCCCGATGAACTGCCTGGGTTACCTCCTAACCGTGAAGTTGAGTTTAGGATAGAGCTCTTGCCTGGTACAGCTCTAGTGCCTATCGCCCCTTATAGAATGACACTAAAGGAGCTTGTGGAGCTTAAAGCTCATATTCAGAAATTGCTGGACTGAAGGTTCATCTGCCCTAGTGTGTCTCCATGGGGAGCACCGGTTTTATTTGTGAAAAAGAAGGATGGAACCATGTGTATGTGCATCAATTATATACAACTGAACAAATTGACTATTAAGAATAAGTACCCCTATCAAGGATAGACTATTTATTCGACTAGTTCCGAGGAGCTTCGGTCTTCTCTAAGATTGATCTTCGATTGGGGTACCATCAGCTGAAGGTCAAGGAGACTGATGTTTACAAGATAGCATTTAGGACTTGTTATGGTCATTATGAGTTCCTAGTGATGCGATTTGGACTTATGAATGCACCAGTGACTTTTATAGATTTGATGAACCGAGTGTTCCAGCCCTATCTGGATCAGTTTGTAGTGGTGTTTATAGATGATATTTTGGTGTATTCGAGAACTGAAGATGAACATGATGCATATCTTCAAAATTTTCTATAGATTCTGAGGGAGAAACAATTGTATGCTAAGTTCAGCAAGTGTGAATTTTGGTTGTGAGAGTTAACATTTCTAGGACATGTGGTATCTTCTGAGGGGATTAGGGTTGATCCTCAGAAAATTGAAGCTGTTTTGGATTGGAAGCAGCCTAAGTTGGTATCTGAGATTCAGAGTTTTCTGGGTCTGGTAGGGTATTATAGACGGTTTGTTGAGGGGTTTTCGTTGATTACTACACCTCTAAATAAGTTGTTGAATAAAGGGGTACTGTTTAACTAGACTGATTAGCAGTAGGAGAGTTTTGAGAAGCTGAAGAAAGTTTTGACTGAGGCCCCTGTCTTAATACAGCCAAAATCTGGGAAGGAATTTACTATCTACAGCGATGCATCACATGTTGGCTTGGGATGTGTGCTGATGCAATAGGGTAAGGTAGTGGCATATGCGCCTCATCAGCTTAAGATACATGAGGATAACTATTCGACACATGACTTGGAGTTGGCCGTAGTGGTGTTCGAACTGAAAATTTGGAGGCATTACCTGTACGGTGAGAAGTGTATCATTTACATGGATCACAAGAGCCTCAAGTATCTCTTCACTCAGAAGGAGTTAAACCTTAAGCAGCGTAGATGGATTGAGCTGCTCAAGGATTATGACTGTTCAATTGAATACCATATTGGTAAGGCTTATGTGGTAGCCGATGCATTGAGTCGCAGGGCTATGACTAATCTGAGGGCGATGTTCGCCCAACTCAGCTTATTCGATGATGGGAGTCTGTTGGCCAAACTTCAGGTTAAACTGACGTGAATTGAACAAATTAAGGGTAAATAGTTAGAGGATAAGTCAGTGGGTCCTCGATTCTGTGGATTGAATAGCGAAGGGGTACTTTGTTTCTGTGGGAGAGTCTGTGTACCGAAGGATACTGAGTTGAGGCAGTCGATACTGCAGGAGGCATATAGTAGTCCTTATGCTATGCATTTTTTCGGGAATAAGATGTACTGAGACTTCGGGAGTTATATTGGTGGCCAGGTCTTAAGCGTGAAATTACTAATTTTGTAGGTAAATGCCTAACTTGCCAGAAGGTTAAGGTGGAGCAACAGTTGTCTTTAGGGTTGCTTCAGCCAGTTAAGATTCTGCTTTGGAAGCAGGAAGAGTAACTATAGACTTCGTTAGTGGGCTGCCCTTAATGCCTACTAAGAAGGATTCAGTATGGGTCATTGTAGATTGATTGACTAAATCTAGCCATTTCATACTTGTTTGTACTGATTACTCATTACAGAAGCTGGCTAAGCTGTATGTGTCGGAAATAGTGAGGTTGCATGGGGTACCGGTTTCCATAATATCTGATAGAGATCCTCATTTCAAGTCTCAGTTTTGGAAGAAGTTACATGAGGCATTGGGTATAAGGTTGGACTTCAGTACTGCATTCCATCCTCAAACATACGGGTATTCAGAGAGGGTGATTCAAATATTAGAGGACATGTTAAGGAGTTGTGTGATTGACCTCCGGGGCAGTTGGGAGGATTACTTGTCGTTGATAGAGTTTGTATACAACAATAGCTACCAGTCAAGCATACAAATGGCACCTTACGAGGCATTATATGGTCGTAGGTGTCGTACTTCTTGTTGGACTGAGTTGGGTGAGCAGCGTGTTTTGGGTCCTGAGTTGGTTTTTGACACCAACGACAAAGTTAGACTAATTTGGGATAGACTAAAGATGACATCTGACAAAAAGAAGTCGTATGTGGATCTGAAGCAAAATGAGGTTGAGTTTTCTGTGGGGGACTTAGTTTTTCTGAAGGTCTCGCCATGGAAGAAGGTACTGAGGTTTAGTTGGAAGGGCAAGTTAAGCCCTAGGTTCATTGGGCCATACCATGTATTGAAGCGTGCGGGACCGGTTGCCTATCAACTTGAGCTACCTCTAGAGTTGGGCTAGATTCATGATGTTTTCCACGTCTCTATGCTGAGGCATTATCGCTTTGTTCCTGTGCATATTATCTCGACTGGGGAAATTGAGGTTAGACCTGATCTGACTTTTGAGGAAGAGCTAGTCTAGATTTTAGACCGTGATATGAAAGTGCTGAAGAGGAAGTCTGTTCCACTGGTTAAGGTACTATGGCATACTCACAGCCCAAAGGAAGCCACGTGGGAGCCCGAGGAGGTGATGCGACAGCAATACCCTTATCTGTTTTGATCAGGTAAATTTAGATACCGAAATTTTCTTTTAGGGGGTAGATTTGTAACGCCCCAAAATGTAGGGACTTATTTTCTATGTGTTGTGTAACACAAATACATGTCTGCCTCAATCGTTAAGTGTCCTGAGAAGCGTTTGAGAAGTCTTGGGTTCAAGCTTGGGCATTTTCAAAAAAACTTAGTTTTAAGGAATGAATTTTTTCCATGGTTTGTAGACTTTTAAATTATTGAGGGTAAAATATGTCACAAAAAGCCTATTGGTCCAAGGGATAATGGCGTGTTACTATGCTAAAGGACTTGAGTTCGAGTCCTACTGCATGCAAGGGGTGTCTTTTTGCTACTGTGCTGTGTAGAAGGTTGTTTTTCAGTAGGATTCTGATGCTCATGGGCGGTTGAGAGTGTTGAGGGGAGTGGGAAGTGTGTAGCCGAAATCTAAGAGTGTTGTGGGGAGGAAAGTTAGAAGTTTGAAGGGATATGGATAATGTTTAGTTGGAGAAATTTGAGGAGTCAAGTAAAGAGAGTGTTGGTGCAGTTTGGGGGACTCTAGGTGTACAAGGGAATTTGGCTGGAATGTAGTGGGTTCTTTTCTCCATTTCGCTGATTCCTGTCTAGTCTCCCCTCTCTTGAGCTTTGACCGATTTCTTTATCATTTCCTCTTGTCACTTTCAGTTCTAGATTCTATCTTCTTCCTTTCACAATCAGTTATACCTTGGACTGAATAATTCTTTTCCCCTTTCTGTTCTTCTCTCTATTCTCTCTGGATCCCTTCCCTTTTCACTGGTGTATTGGCTAAATATTGTCTGGTAAGCCCCTGTGTTGCCTCTACTTTTCGGTTTTTCTTCTCTCTTCTCTGAATGCCGATTCTTATCTTATTTCTCTTGGTTATGGTGTTCTTTCAGGTTTAAGTAATTCTCGAGGAGTGAAGGAGTTCTCTAGTGCTACAGAAATGATCGGAACCTTTTCTCGCATTCTTGACCAGAGGTAATGCTATTCATTGTGATTGATCCAAACTGAGATATTTTGGCTTGGGTTGGTATTGGCCGAATATTTCTTTCCCTTGTTTTGGGGTTACATTTTCTTTAGGCTAATATACGTTGATTCAACCCATATGTATGGGCAAACATGAGTAATAGTTTCGGTTGTCATGTAGATAATCAACAGGGAGTCTTTTATCAACTTTCGTCAGCGATCTAAGCAGGCTAAGACCATGCTCGTTCAAGCAAGGCGATAGTAAGTAATCTTTTGATCAAGTTTTGGTTAGGGTTTCTTTCAACTCGTGTGTTAGGTTTATAACTGAAGCTTCTGTACTAATAGGTTGGAGTGCACATGGGTTAATTCGTTCAGTTTCGCAACCAGGTGTGTAGTCACACTATAATAACTATTAATTGGCAAAAGCCAGAAAACTTGTCTATAGACGCTATACGAGCGTGCGCTCGCTCGTATGGTGATCCAAATGCATAAACCGTGGGCGTTTGATAGTAGAGGCCGCCATGAGCTATTTCATGGGCTTAGGCCGGTTTAGAACACGTTGGGTCGAAATGGGCTGTGTGGGCCCCACAAGCTCGTGGGCCCACACGGGTAAACCACATGGACTTGTGGAGATTATTGGGCCAGGCTGTGTAGTTCGCATGGCCAAGGCCATGTATAGGCTTATTGGGCCACACGGGCGTGTGGACCTATATGGGTCGTGTTATGGGCTTTGGACCCATTTTCACTGTTTGATCATTAAGGTTACACCGGTCGCCCGGGATGACTGTGGACTTGCTATTGGGTCGGTAAGTACACTTAGACCCCATACTGATGAAATGACTATTACACCTCTAAGAGGTAAATTCACTGATATACCAATATGATATGTTTAACTGTATTCGAGCATGACATTTTGCATAGACGTATGATATTATGGCACGACATGTTACTTGGGGTGGGTTTGATATATTTGGAGGAAGTGTACTGTACTGGCAGCTCTGCTGCAAATATTGTTTAGTGCCGCAACCGATACTATATTTGGAGTGTAGGGATGGGTGGGTTGATTTTATCCCCACATAGAGTGTAGGGCTGGACGGGGTGGAGTGTAGAGGATGGATGGGTAGGACTTATGTTTGCATTTATGATACTTTTACTGTAATGGGCTAAGGCCCACACTGATACTGTTACTGTAATGGGCTAAGGCCCACACTGATACTATTACTGTAATCGGCTAAGGCCACACTGATACTAGACTATCACTGAAACGGCCTTTGGCCCAAACTATTTTTGCCTACGGTTTGACTTATTATTGTAAAGGGAATGCACACTGAGTTTTTCATAAACTCACCCTACGCTTTCTGTGCGTGTAATCCTTAGGCAATTCGGTCTTTGCGAGGACTCGACAGAGGCCATACAACCGATTCTACTACTATTTTAATTTTTAATCTTTAAGCTATTAAGGGTATTTGCTATGTAATAAAGCCTCTTTAATTTTTTACTTTAACTTGGGGTTTACTTACATTGATTTATATCTACTAGTGGTAGTAGGACGCGAATTTTCAAAAAAGATGAATGTTTTCAAAACACCTCGCCATTATAATATCTATCAAAAGCTTCCGCAACAAACAATGTCTTTAAAGTAATAACAACCTAAACTGAGTAAACCTATTTGAGTTTTTATTAACAAACAAGATACTTAAAAGTTTTGTTAAAGATCACTACAAGGGTTTTAATATAGTACAGACTTTTCGAATAGAACAATGTTTTTCAAAACACACTTCAATGTGACATCACATATTTGGCCATAACGTCTAAGCTGGGTTTAGGTTGTTACATGATCCCCGATGTCTGAGCTAGCTTTGATACTCTATAAAACAAAGACAAATATCACACAGTAAGCTTCATAGCTTAGCAAGTTCATACCAAATATACTCAATAGTTCATATAATACAAAACATCAATTAATAAACACTTATTAGTTCTTATCTCATCATTCAATTCTAATCCACCAGCATTTAACATGTATATACAAATTTATCAAGCTTCATACACATAGTATCAACTACCACATAGGTATCATACATACCTGAACTTTTTCGTATTTATTTATTTCATTCTCACCTCTTTGTCAATACATTAATTCGTTCAGAAGTCTTTCAATGCTCTAAGAATTCGTACACTTAGTACATCAATGATTAGCTGAAGCTATAACGATCTCGCACACTTAGTGCCATCACATTAAACCATAGCTATCTCGGTATCGCACACTTAGTGCCTAATATAGCCGAAGCTATTCCAATTCGCACACTAAGTGCTATTTATAGCCGAAGCTATTTTGAAACACACACAAAGTGCCAAACATAGTTGATTTATTGTCATACGCAATCGTAGTCACATATATATAATTTATGCATTATTAAAACATTAAAAACATAATTGTAACTTCATTTATCAAGTACGAACTTAACTCATACTTGGAATTGACGAATCGGATCAATTACTCGATAACTTTCGATTTTCCCCTATCTAAATCTGAGTTCTTTCTTTCTTGCTCTATATGTATTCAAAATTAACCCATTTAATCACCTATTCATTCAATTTAATCCGCAAACACATATTTGGGCATTTTTGCACTTTAGCCCCTAAAATTCCATATTTATTCAATTTAGTCCCTATTTCATAAAAACACAAATTACACAAAATTTAATTACATCCTAGCCTAGCTGAATTTCCTAGGGATCCCTAGTAGCCCAAAAATTTCATTTATTTTACAATTTCATCCCTCAATTTTCACTTTTCTCAATTTAATTCCTAATATGCATTTTTACTCATAATCACTTTATAAAACATGTATATCAAGCACCAAGCTTTCATAATTCATTATCAAACATCATAAAACACATGGATTCATCAATGGAAACTTCAAAATCATCAACGCTTTCAACAATTGAGACATGGGCTAGCTAGAACACAAAGCAACGATCACAAAAACGTAGAAAACATAAAAAATCGAGCTCAAAACATACCTCAATCAAGCTAGAGAAGTGCCGAAATTCAAAAACTAGTTTTTCTTCTTCTTCTTTATTTTTTCGGTTAAAAAACATGAGAAAATGATGAATCAATTTGTTATGTTTTTATTATAATTAACTTAATTATCAATTTCCTATTTTAACCTTTAGTAATAAACATATAAATCACTTAATATAAGGACATTTATGTCCATCTCCACTATCCATGGTCTAATTACAACATAAGGACCTCTTATTTAATAATCCATGGCAATTAGACACTTTTAACTAATGGAATGCAACTTTTGCATTTTACGCGATTTAGTCCTTTTTCTCAAATTAAGCTATTAAACGAATAAATTAGCTCACGAAATTTTCACACATATATATTCACATACTGTAAACACCAAAAATAATATTAAAATAATTTTACGATCTCAGATTTTCGGTCCCAAAACCACTGTTCTGATTTAACTAAAACCAGGCTGTTACAACTCTCCCCTCCTTAAGGATTTTCGTCCCCGAAAATCTTACCAGTGAATAGGTTTGGATATTGCTTTCTCATAGCATCCTCGGGTTCCCACGTAGCTTCTTCAACCCCGTTTCGATGCCATAATACTTTCACTAACACTATTTTTTTATTTCTTCTTTTTGATCTCACGAGCTAGAATTCAAATCGGTTCTTTATTGTACGATAAATCTGGTTGAATTTCAACCTCAATCGGGCAAATGACATGCAAAGGATCTGATCTGTATCTTCGTAGCATCGATACATGAAATACGTTATGTATCTTTTCTAACTTAGATGGCAATGCTAACCGATAAGCAACTGTTCCAACTCGCTCGATGATCTCATACGGTCCGATGAATCTTGGGCTCAACTTCCCTTTCTGAAAAAATCGAAGTATTCTTTTCCAAGAAGATACTTTCAAAAACACTTGATCCCCAGTCTGAAACTCAATATCTTTCCGTTTCAAGCCTGCATATGATTTCTGTCAATCTGACGCTGCTTTCAGACTATCATGAATCATTTTCACTTTCTCTCCTGTTTCTTTAATCAAATCAACCCCGTGAATTTTATTCTCACTTAACTCAGTCCAGTACAAAGGTGTTCGACACTTCTAACCGTATAAAGCTTCGTATGGTGCCATCTTATTACTCGATTGAAAACTACTATTATATGCGAATTCAATCAATGGTAAATACTTTTCCCACTACCTTCGAATTCAAGAATGCAACATCTCAACATATCCTTGAGTATCTGAATAACTTGCTCGGATTGACCATCCGTCTGCGGGTGAAATGCAGTACTAAAATGTAGCTTTGTACCCAGCGCATCTTGTTGTTTCTTCCAAAACCTCGATGTGTATCTCAGATCTCTGTTCGATACAATGGAAATAGGTACCCCCTGCAATCTTAAAACCTAAGAGATATATAACTCAGCTAACTTATTAAGTGAGAAATCCCTACGTACAGGAACGAAATGAGCTGATTTCATCAATCTGTCAATAACAACCCATATTGCATCTTTCTTACTCGGAGATAGGGGTAAATCCGAAACAAAATCCATAGTCACTCTATCCCATTTCCACTCGAGAATCATAATAGGTTGTAATAAACCTGACGGTACCTGATGTTCAGCTTTAACTTGCTGACAAATTAAACACCTAGAAACAAACTCTGAAATGTCACATTTCATACCATGCCACCAATAAAGCTGTTTCAAATTGTTATACGTTTTCATGCTTCCCGGATGAATAGATAAACGACTACGATGTGCTTCTTTTAAAATCATCAGAATCAACTTCGAATTTCTCGGAACACATAATCGATCTCTGAATCTTAAATAGTCATCTGAATCAACTTGAAACTCTGAATCAGGGTTCGAATCACACTGAGCTCGTTTAGCTAACATTTGATTATCAACTTTCTGAACTTCACAAATGTATTGTAAAAACAATGATCTTGCTTTCAACTCTGCTACAATTAAGTCATCATCAGAACAAGCCAACTGAGTATTCATTGCACGTAGAGCAAATAAGGATTTCTGCCTTAAAACAACAGCAACAACATTCACTTTTCCCGGATGGTAGTCAATTATTAACTCATAATCTTTCAACAATTCTAGTTATCTCCGCTGTTGCAAATTCAAATCTTTCTGACTCATCAGATATTTCAAACTCTGATGATCTAAATAAGCATGGCATTTCTCACGAAACAGATAATGACGCCAAATCTTCAATGTAAATACAATAGCTGCTAACTAAAAATTGTGTGTCGGGTAATTTTTTTTATGCGACTTCAATTGTCTCGAGGCATAAGCTACGACTTTGTCTTTATGCATCAAAACACAGCCCAAGCCATTCAACAATGCATCACTATAGATTACAAATTCTTTACCCCATTCTTGCTGAACTAACACCGGAGCTTCGGTCAATAAAGCTTTCAGCTTATCAAAACTTTTCTAACAATTCTCGGACCATTCAAACTTTACATCTTTCTGAAGCAATCTCGTCAACAAAGTCGCAATCATCAAAAAGTCTTTTAAAAACCGTCGATAATAGCCAACTAGTCCCAGAAAACTGCAGACTTCGGATACATTTCTTGGAGGTTTCCAATCCATAATCACAGAAATCTTGTTCGGATCGACTCAGATTCCCGATGCTGACACAATATGTCCCAAAAAAACCAACCTCACGCAACCAGAATTCACATTTACTGAACTTTGCATATAAACTGTTAATCACGCAAGGTCTACAATACAATTCTCAAATGCTTGGCATGCTCAGTTTCATTTCTCGAATAGATCAAAATATCATCTATGAACACAACAACAAACTAATCTAGATACAATTTGAAAATTCGGTTCATTAAACCCATAAAGATAGCAGGTGCATTCGTTAGTCCAAAAGGCATAACAAAAAATTCATAATGACCATATCTCGTTCTAAATACAGTCTTTGGCACATCAGAATCTCTAACTCGTAATTGGTAAAAACCCGATCTCAAATCTATCTTTGAAAACGCTGTAGCTCCTTTCAATTGATCAAACAAATCGACAATTCTGGGTAAACGATATTTGTTCTTGATCGTCACTTTATTAAGCTGTCAGTAGTCAATACACATTCTCATCGTGCCATCTTTTTTTTTCACAAACAACACAGGAGCACCCCAGGGCGAGAAGCTGGGTCATGCAAATCCTCTATCTGTTAATTCTTGCAACTGAGCTTTTAATTCTTTTAAATATGTCAGATTCATTCTATACAAAGGTATCGATATCAGCATTGTACCTGGAATTAACTCAATGCCAAACTTAACCTCTCGGATCGGTGGTAAACTCGGTAACTCTTAGGAAAAACATCTGAATACTCACATACAACTGGCACTAATTCAATCTTCTTTTTATTCACTTTCGTATCAAGCACATAAGCAAAATAAGCTTCACAACCCTTTCTCACATATTTCTGAGCTAACATCAAAGAAATCACTGCTGGCAAACCATTCAAATCATCTGACTCAATTCGAATAATTTTATTATTCTGACTTCTCAAATTTATCGTCTTTCTTTTGCAATTCCCAATAGCATCATGCAACATAAGCCAATCCATACCCAGAATTATATCAAACTTATCAAATGGCAACAACATCAAATTGGCTGGGAAGCAACTTTCCCTAATCATCAATGGACAATTCTTGCACACTTTATCAACCAACACACATTTACCTAAGGGGTTCGATACTCTAATTACAAATTCAGTAGACTCTACAGGAAAAGTCTTACTAGATACTAAATTCACACATACATATGAATAAGTTGATCTTGGATCTATCAATGCAATAACTTTAGTATCACAGAGAGTAAAAGTATCAGTAATAATATCTGGAGATGATGCTTCTTCGCGAGAGCGAATAGGCGTAGGCTTGTGCAGGTGCTCTGGCATCAGATCTCACAGCAGTGTCTCGTGTCACACCTCTACCACCACTTACATTTCTTGTGTTTCTATGTGGTCTGCCCTTAGCTGCAGTGTTACTCGGCCTCGTGTTCTGAGCATTATCTTTTTCAGCTAACTCTGGACAATCTTTAATAAAGTGATCTCGTGAACCACGACTATAACAAGTTCTATTATTACTTTTCCCCTAACAATCTCCAAAATGCCTTCTTCCATATTGTTGACACTCGGGCTTAACATCTTTTACGTTACCAATAGTCGATACTGATGTAACTTAAGCTTTAGGGTTGGTGTATTGCTTTTCGTGATCTCTATTCTGATATCCCCCAGAAGTTATCGATCAGTTAAAGTAGTCTCTAGATTTCTTCGATGAAGAATGATAAGATTTATTCATCAATATCTTCATTGAATCTCTTACCTTTGAATCAGCTTTTCTCTTTTCTTTGCTAAGATCTTCAGCTTTACAAGCTCTTTCAACCAATATTACAAATTCTTTCAGTTTAAGTATCCCAACTAACAACTTTATATCTTCATTCAACCCATCAACAAATCTTTTACACATGATCTCCTCAGTAGACACATATTCCCTGGCATATTTGCTTAATCGTATGAATTCTCTTTCGTACTCAGTGACAGTCATCCTGCCCTGTTTCAATTCTAGAAACTCTTTATGTTTCTGATCAAAGAATCTCTGGCTTATATACTTTTTTCGAAACTCGGTCTGAAAGAATTCTCAGGTAACCCGTTCGCTCGAAACTACTAATATCAATGTTTTCCACCAATGATATGCATTATCTCTCAGTAAGGTACGACACATTTAATACATTCATCTGGAGTACAGGATAATTCATCGAATACTCTGGTAGTGTTCTCGAGCCAGAACTCAGCTTTCTCAACATCATCATCTACCATAGCTGAAACTCTTCAGCCCCATGTTTATGAATCTTATCAACAGGTGGCTTACTCAATTGAATCAGATCTATTACTTGTGGCATAACCAGGACTTGTTGAGGAACAGGTGGGGGTGAAGGTTGTTGAACAACCAGATTCGTTCGAATAAATTCCGCGAACCACTCACTCATCATTTGGAAGAAGGCTTGCTTAGCCTCTCCTCCTGAGCTACTTGACATAGGCCTTGAATTAGCCGGCGCTGTCCCTTGGGTGGGAACGAGCGCATTACTTTTCACATCATTAGCTACAACTTGATCGAGATCCATTTGCTATACGAAAAACACATTTTAACTGTCATAAATCATCACACTATCTCAGTTTATATATATGGCATGTATAGATAGACTCTCACTCACTACGTTACTCCTAGAATAGACTAAGCCGTAGCTCTAAAACAATAAATGTAACACCCTTAACCCATATCTGATGCCAGAATAGGGTTGCGAAGCATTACCGAATAATACATCCTATTGACATACATTTATACATTCATTATCAAAAACCATTCGTAAACATTCACATTGTCCCTTATAAGGTTCTATGAGACCATAAAACATGCATAAAGATGGTTCAGGACTATACCGAACACATATAAAAATTTCTGAACACTTAGAAAAATTTTACAGTCATAGGTCACACGCTCGTGTAAGCAGGCGGTGTGCCTCACACGACTACCGTCCGTATCCTAGGCCTTGTGAAAACAGAGCATACATATTGACTTGCACCACATGGCCGGAGACAAGCCTGTGTGCCTTGGTTGTGGGAAAACTGGAGAGGTTACTGACTTAGGTCACACAGCCAACCACACGCTAGTGTGTCTAGCCAGTGTACCCTTCGAAATGGCCATACATGCCCATATACTAAGGCTGTGTGTCTTAGACGGTCATCAGACACGCCCGAGTGTCTAAACCGTGCTCGAGACTGACTTAAATTCATAGGGCTACCCCAGGGGACACACGACTGTGTAACATAGCCTTGTGTCACACACGACCGAGACACACGCCCGTGTCTCCACCTATGTGGACAAAAATAGGCCATTTGAAAAGCCAATTTGCCGCCATTTTCTCATGCACAGATAACAACCAAATTTATACCATTTCAATACATCTTTAAGCAATAAAAAACATGCTATTTCATATTCATGTCATGCCATCTACCATCAACCAGTTCAACTACTCAATTCCACATTCAAAACCTATTAAAATCATTATACCAAAATTCATCACATTAACATCTATTCCATATCACAAAACACATCATTAAACTATATCAACAACTAATGCCAACATACCAAAATAAATCAACATAGAAGGCATTATATACATCACATACATATCACTTGACAACATATAAATCAAGCCAAATTCAACTTCAAAAACAACACCATTTACAAGCCACATCTCATGATTAAATTCACAACTCAAAACATACTCAAAATAACAATAGCCTATACATGCCATATACCATATATATATAAGCTTCAAAAGTACCAACAAGATGATCGATAGTGTGATGATGGTTCTTTATGATCCCCGATATTTGACCTAGCTTCGATACTCTATAAACCAAAGACAAATATCACATAGTAAGCTTCATAGCTTAGTAAGTTCGTACCAAATATACTTAACAGTTCATATAATACAAAACATCAATTAATAAACATTTATTAGTTCTTATCTCATCATTCAATTCTAATCCACCACCATTTAAAATGTATATACAAATTCAACAAGCTTCATACACATAGTATCAACTACCACATAGGTATTGTACATACCTAAACTTTCCCGTATTTATTTATTTCATTCTCACCTCTTTGTTCAATACATTGATTTGTTCAGAAGTCTTTTAATGCTCTAAGAATTCGTACACCTAGTACATCAATGATTACCTGAAGCTATAACGATCTCGCACACTTAGTGCCATCACATTATATCGTAGCTATCTCATTATCGCACATTTAGTGCCTCATATAGCCGAAATTATTCCAATTCGCACACTAAATGCTATTTATAGCCGAAGCTATTTTAAACCGCACACAAAGTGCCAAACATAGTTGATTTACCGTCGTACACAATCGTAGCCACATATATACAATTTATGCATTATTAAAACATTAAAAACATTGTAACTTCATTTATCACGTATGAACTTACCTCATACTCGGAATTGACGAATCGAATCAATTACTCGATAACTTTCAATTTTCCCCAATCTAAATCCGAGTTCTTTCTTTCTTGCTCTATATGTATTCAAAATTAACCCATTTAATCACCTATTCATTCAATTTAATCCACAAACACATATTTAGGCATTTTTGCACTTTAGCCCCTAAAATTCCACATTTATTCAATTTAGTCCCTATTTCATAAAAATACAAATTACACAAAATTTAATTACACCCAAGCCTAGAAGAATTTCCTAGGGATCTCTAGAAGCCAAAACTTTCACTTCACAATTTCACCCCTCAATTTTCACTTTTCTCAATTTAATCCCTAATATGCATTTTTACTCAAAATCACTTTATAAAGCATGTATATCAAGCACCAATCTTTCATAATTCATCATCAAACATCATAAAACACATGAATTCATCAATGGAAACTTTCAAAATCATCAACACTTTCAAAAATTGAGACATGGGCTAGCTAAAACACAAAGCAATGATCACAAAAATATAGAAATTATTAAAAACTAAGCTCAAAACATACCTCAATCAAGCTAGAGAAGTGCCAAAATTCAAAACCCTAGTTTTTCTTCTTTTTTTTTTATTTCTGTTAAAGAAGATGAGAAAATGATGAATCAATTTGTTATGTTTTTATTATAATTAACTTAATTAACAATTTCCTATTTTAACCTTTAGTAATAAACATATAAATCACTTAATATAAGGCCATTTATGTCCATCTCCACTATCCATGGTCTAATTACAACATAAGGACCTCTTATTTAATAAGTCATGGCAATTAGATACTTTTAACTAATGGAATGCAACTTTTGCATTTTACGCGATTTAGTCTTTTTTTCTCAAATTAAACTATTAAACGAATAAATTAGCTCACGAAATTTTCACACATATATATTCACATGCTGTAAACACCAAAAATAATATTAAAATAATTTTACAATCTCAGAGTTGTGGTTACCACTATTTCGATTTAACAAAACTGGGCTATTACATGTTAAGTCTGGGGTAGGATACTTGTTGATGTGCATGGAACCAACCTAGTACGTCACATCAATGAACCATACCCAGATCAGATAAATAGTCAAACACTAGCATCCAAGAGAGATAGAGGAAAATACTCAACAATTTGGCGGGGTGAGCGTGGACAAATTTTTGACCAAAAAAGATTTTCTATTTGAAAAGAAAAATCAAAATGTCTCACCCAAATGAGAATTTCCCCATTAATTTTTTGTAAGGAGAGGTTGGAGCTTTCGGCATCGATAATCAACCTAATGAGATTGATTTATTTGTTGGTTGGTTTGTCGATCGGGTAGAGAATTTGGGTAATTCGACTCATATAGGAGCCTTAAATTTTTTTGACTTGAATTTCCCATCCGGAAAAGGATTATCACTTCCTTCTGACCAGGACGCATCCTCACAACTGTTTTTTTATTCTTCATGAGAAAATGAGGTTGATGAGAAAGCAGATGACTTTGTAAAATGCTTAGTTCGAACAGTAACAAACATTTCAGTAAGATTTATTGAAGAAGAATGAAAAGCTGAGGAAAAGGGTACAGTCTGACAATTCTGATCTCCACGATAATACCATCATGCATGAAGAAGGCCTTGGACTACATACAAAACTGTGGCAGAATGAAATTGATGTTTTATGTAAAGATGTACGAGCTTTGCATCTTGACTTATAGGAAATAGATTGGTTGTTTTGTTCTAACAAACCGTTAGCCTGATATAGCAACTATAAGTTTACCAGTTGATTTTAAAGTCCCAACAGCAATGTTTGAAGGTAGGAGGGACCTCCAAGCACATCTCATGTAGTACAATGATTATATGAATGTGTTGGGAGCTCTTGATACTGCAAAGTGTAGGGCCTTCTCAATGACCCTTGAGGGAAGTGTAAAATATTTGCATTTATCTCTACAGTAGGGTTCCATTCAAATTTTTTCACAATTAGGACAGATGTTCTTGGGGAGGTTTCGAGCATATAGGATAAAAATAAGAACTCATATGGGTTTAATGCCTATCAAGCAGAGGGAAGGAGAGAGTTTGCAGGATTACATCAAACGTTTTCATGTAGTGATATTAAATACAAAAATTTGAAGGACCAATGGGCAATTAATGCTTTTATTATGGGAGTTTTGAATGAACACGTACAATACTCGTTCCCTGATAATAGGCCACAAAGTTTGATAGATTTATATGAAAGGGCTCACAAATTTGCTGAAGTAGAAGAGATTAAGAGAGCAATTCGCGGTATGTTCCAAGGAATAGAGAGGGAGCTCACAGTCGTCAAGATTTGTCTTATCAGGCTCTGCGTGTACAAAGTGGGGGACAATAGAAGGGACAATCACAAAATGAGTCATCCAGGACGTCCCAAAGGTCTCAACTTGAGCACAAGAAAAGGTATCCTCCTTTCGGTAAATTTGAGACATATACTCCCTTAACTGCTACGCATACATATATCCTCAGTCAAGTAAAGAGTCTAGGCATTCTACCAAGTCCTCCGCCCATGAGACATAATGCAAGAAGGTTGAACTCAAGCCATAAAACTGATGATTGTTCTTCTATGAAGGATGTCATTAAAGAAGAAATCAGAAATGGTAAGCTAAAGGATTTTGTAGCTCAGCATGATAACCAGCTAATGCAAAGTTCGAAGACTAAAGCTAAATGTAAGTAGAAGGTGAGAGAAATTATTCATGTGATAATTAGAATAGGTGATGATTGGGCGACCTCTAATACCAAGAGGAAGGTTTATCTTAGAAGTGTTATGTCAGTTACCTCACCAAAAAAGGTTACACCAATAAGAGGAATGGATGGTGGAATTTGGTAACAAAGATGAAAAACTAGTTTACGATGAGGAGAGAAACAATATGGTGATTGTGTCAGTAGATATTGTAGGTTTTGAAGTAAAAAAAAAAAAGAATATTAGTGGATAGTGGCAGTGCTATGGAAGTGTTAACCTGAGAAGCTTACTAGAAAATGAGATTGAAGGAACAAGCACTACAGAATGCGAGCCCATTGTATGGTTTTGTGAACCATCCTACTGAGGTAAAGGGTTGTATCACTTACCCATAACCTTGGGGGATGGCGCACACCACGACAAAATATGTTCAGTTTTTTTATGGTTGATCATCCAATGGCGTACAATGCCATTTTTGGGCGTCAAATAATGAGGATGTCTAAGATGATGATTGTAACTTTCTGCGTAAAGATTAAATTTCCAACAAGTACAGAGGTAGTATTCATTCAATCTGATTAGTGAAAAGCCATGCATTTCATATGTTGTTGATCAAGCAAAAACGCGATCACATGTGGCAATGACAGAGCTTGCAGCAAATGAGACCAGATAGTCAAGTGCTAGATTTGAATAATCTTGATACGATAAGTGATAAGAAAATTAAGAACCAAGAGAGAATAGAAGATGTGGACACTTTTAAATTATTTTATGATGATGTCGATAAAGTGGTGAGAATTTCATTAGCGTTGGTAGTGGAAGAAAAAAAGGATTTAGTTGAGTATCTGAGGGAAAATTTTGATTTTTTGTATGGTTGGTTGCGGATAAGCTTGGAGTGGATCCTCAGATAATTGTTCACAGGTTAAATGTACTACTTAAGATAAAACTGGATAAATAGAAAAAAAGAAAATTTACTCCATAGGTTGTAGAAACAATAAGGCAGAAGGTAGGGAAACTGCTATTAGTAGAATTTATCAGAGAGGATGCATATGCAAATTGGGTTTCGAATGTTGTAATGGTGAAGAAAGCTAATGAAAAGTGGAGAATGTGTATTGACTTCACCAATCTTAATAAAGCTTACCCTAAAGATAGTTTTCCTTTATCCTCGATTGATAAACTGGTTGATGCATCCTCAGGGCATAGTTTTATGAGTTTTATGGATACGTTCTCAAGTTATAATTAGTTATCTATGGCCCTAGAGGACTACGACAAGACATCTTTTGTTATTGAGGAAGACTTATTCTACTATTGGGTCATGCCCTTTGGATTGATGAACGCAAATGCAACTTACCAAAAGTTGGTAAACATAATTTTTTAAAAATAGATTGGGCGAAGTGTTAAAGTTTATGTTGATGATATGTTGGTGAAAATTTCTACTCTGAAGGGACATGTTCAAGATTTGTCAGAGTATTCGTTGTTTTGCGAGCACACAATATAAAACTTAATCCGGAAAAGTATGCTTTTGGTATTAAAGCTGGCAAATTTTTTATGTTCATGGTTTTAAAACAGTGTGCTTTTATTTTCAGGAAATAGTGCGTTGCGTGCTTAGATTAAATCTTTAATGAAATAGTGTGCTATGATAACGCCCTTAACTAGCAATTGTAACTAACTTTCCCACAACTATTTTCTCATTCTTTTAAGTTTTTAGCTATAAATGGGTGATTACTAAATCAATAAATAGAATTCGAGTATCTTTTTCTTCTCCTCTATTCTCTCTTATTCTTTTTCCTTCTATTATTTCCTTTTAGTCTCCCAGGTCGTATAAAAGGTATTAGAGCTATTACGATCCCATCTATGGTTGGTGACGACGTTTCCATACGTTTACAGAACAAAGTCAATATGATGCAACAAGAAATTTCCAAGATCCAAGAGTAGCTGGTTCGATTGCACACTAAGATGGACACCAAACTTTAAGAGTTGAAAGAATAATTCAAAGGGGATCTTCAATCTTTGCTCAAACAATATTTTGGACCACCTAACGCTAGGGTTACTGGAAAAAGAGAAGGGAGTTCTAGGGGGAGCACCTCTTAGTTTTGATCCTAAAGACTTAGTTGCTCTAAGTTCTAGTCAAGTTCTAGCTAGGGTAAGTATTCATCCACCTACTGATATAGGCAATGTTCATTCGCAGGCTCATTCCACTGTTATGGATAGATCTAGCAAACCACCAAGGCTTGAGTGCCCAAAATTCGATGGCACTGATTTTAGAGAATAGTGGGCTCAGCTAGAATAATTATTTGAAGCTAAGGGAACCTCTAAGACAACCAAGATTCATACAGTGATTTTGAGCTTGGAAGGTCGAGCTCTAGACTAGCACCATTTCTAATCCCAAAGGAATGGTGGCCTACATATGCTGACTTGGCCATGCTATGCTCAAAGGTTGCACGAGCGGTTTAGATCCAGTATCTTTTGTGATCCAATGAAGGAATTGGTTAGTTTAAAGCAACAAGGTATCGTTGAACAGTATCGCGATGTTTTTGTTAGCCCACTTAACCAATTACATCTTTGTAAACCTTATACTGTTAGTATTTTTATGAGTAACTTGAGGGTTGAGATTGGTCAACACCTTAAGTTATTTCAGCCATTATCCTTGGTAAAAGGGTTCCAATTGGCCAGAAAAGTTTAAGGAATTCTCTCACATTCTCCCAAGAGAACCCTGATTCCCTTGATAACTCTAACCAGATCCTTCTTTAGTCCCTTTATTGTACTAAGCCCTCAACACCTATGAGATATGTTCCTTTTTCCCTGGTGTCATCTGTGACTAGTGTTCCTGCTAGTAAGCCTACCTCTAAGAATATCTCACCTACTGAGATGGTTGAACACAAGTAAAAGGGTTTTTTCTTTTGGTGATTAACCAAATACCTTGTTGGACACAAGTGTGTCAAGTCTCAATTGTATCAATTTTTGCTTGAGCCTATGTCTAATGGTGAGATGGAGGAATTTTAGTAGTGTTCTGACTAATTAGAAGAGACTACTTTAGAGAAAAGCCCACCTAAATCTCTTATTATCTCATTACATGCCATAATTAGTTCACAAGGCCATAACTAGTTCACAATACCATAACATGATAAGAGTAGCAGCTTAAGTGGGTCATGTTTGGGCTATCATCTTGGTAAACTTAAGCAGTTTTCATAATTTTATTGATGTCAAATTGGTGCACAAGTTGTCACTTCCTGTGTTGCAACAAGCACAGTTGAAGGTTATTGTGGAAAATTATAGTTGTTTATTTACCAGTGGGTGTGCAAGGGTGTTAGATTGGAGGTCCAAGGCTCTTAGTTTGATAGCCTTGGATTTTTTGGTAATTCCACTCAGAGGGTGTGGTATGGTGTTGGGAGTGTAGTAGTTGTTAGCTCTAGGGGATATCATTTGGAATTTTGGTTCTTTAACCATGCGGATTTTAGCTAAAGGAGAACTATGCACTATCCATGGAATTGTCCCTGGTTCAAAGCTAAAGAAAGAGTTGGTTCTTCCCCCCAAGTGTTTTGCGGCTGTCGATCAAGAATTAGGGCCCTATGCTTTAATGATAAGTTCTCCTACTTAGATTGTTTTGTCAACAGAAGTGTCTTCCAATGACCAACAACTTTAATACTTGTTAGATGAATTTACCTATGTCTTCCAATCACCAAAGGGACTACCACCTCCTAGGATACAAAACCATAAAATACCTTTGAAAGATGAGGAAGTTGTGGTTAAAATTCAACTCTATAGATATCTTGCAATCCAGAAAGGGGAGATGGATAAGTTGATATAGGAGATGTTCTAAGATGGAATAATTAGGGACAATAATAGCTCATTTGCTTCCCCCATTGTGATGGTAAAAAAAAAAAAAAAGATGAAAGCTGAAGGTTGTGTGTTGATTATAGATAACTCAACCAGCTTACCATCAAAGATAAATTTCTAATCCCTATAACTAAACAATTGCTGGATGAGTTGAGAGCAACTAAAGTGTTCTCTAAGTTGGATTTAAGATCTGGTTATCACCAGATCAAGATGTGGGAGCCAGATGTACATAAAATAGCTTTCAAAACCCATGAAGGACATTATGAATTTCTGGTGATGCCCTTTGGCCTTACCAATGCTCATTCAATTTTTCAAACCCTTGTGGACTTAGTCTTCAAGCCCTTGTTAAAGAGGTCAATGCTGGTATTTTTTTTAATGATATTCTAGTATATTCGAACACTTGGACAGAACACTTGAAACACTTGAAGGAAGTTCTTCTTATTTTGAGGAACCAACAACTGTTTGCCAAGAAAAGTAACTGTTGTTTTGGAACTTCATAAATCGAGTACCTAGGGTTTGTCATACACAATAGGACACTCTCTATGGATAAGTCCAAAGTTGAGTGTGTCTCTAAATAGCCTACTCCACAATTAGTCAAGGAATTGAGGAGTTTCTTTAGTCTTTCAGGATACTACAGAAGGTTTATCAGGCAATATAGATATTTGGCTAAACCTTTGACTGACTTACTGAAACAGAATAGTTGGGGTTGGACTGACCAAACTACTACAGCATTTCAGGCTTTAAAAGAGGCCTTATGTTTAACACCAGTGTTGGTGTTGCCCAACTTTCAATTGGAGTTCACTGTGGACATAAATGCTAGTGGTTGTGGGGTTGGGGTAGTTTTGCAGTAATAGGATAGGCCAATGGCCTTTTTCAGTAAAGCTTTGGGAGTAAGGCACCAAGCACTTTCCATTTATGAGAAGGAGATGTTGGTTGTCCTTCTAGAGGTCAAAAAATCGCATGCTTTCCTGGTTGGGAGGCACTTCATGATTAAAACTGATCATCAAAGTCTAAGGTTCTTGAATGATCAAGTGGCCATAACTCTCTTCCGGGAAAGTTGGGCGGCCAAAATGCTAGGATATGACTTTGAGGTCATCTATAGGAAGGGGATCAATAACAGAGCAGTTGATGCCCTTTTCCAGACAACCACAACTAGAGCAAGGACAGTTGTTTCAGCTATCTAGTAGTTCTGTTACCTCCAGTCTGATAAGGGTGCAATAATCTTACTAAGCTGATGCTAAAATGGCTCACATCATTGAGGAAGTGCAACAACAAAGCCCCCAACGTCAGAAATACTCTTGGGATGCGCGCTTCTTGAGGAGGAAAGGAATAATTGTAGTGGGGAAGGATGAGAACTTGAAGAGAGAAATGTTTTAGCATTTCCATGACAATGCTGTAGGGGCATTAAGGGATACATACTTCTAAGAAGCGTTTGGCTAGTCTGGTGTATTGGAAGGGGTTGACAACAAATGTTAAATGTTGGGTTAAAGAATGCCTTGTCTGTCAGAAATGCAAGAGTGAGAATGTAGCTTCACCAAGCCTTTTACAATCATTACATGTTCCAAAAAGGGCCTGGTCTGTTGTCAGTCTCGACTTCATTGAAGGTCTGCCAATCTCTAAATGAAGGACTCAATCTTAGTTGTAATAGATCATTTTACTAACTATGGTCATTTCTTGGCTCTGTCTCACCCTTTCAATGCTAGGAAAGTAGCTCACGAGTATTTGAACCATGTGTATAAATTACATGGGATGTCTGATTCTATCATCTCAAACAAGGACAGGATCTTTGTGAGTGGTTTTTGGCAGGAACTGTTCAAAAGAGCTGGTACTAAGCTTCTCCTATCCACAACTTATCACCTTCAAATGGATGGACAAACTGAGGTATTAAATCGATGCTTAGAGAACTACTTGAGGTGTTTGACAAGAGAAAAGCCTGCTGATTGGTCAAGCTGGTTACCACTTGCTGAGGGGTGGTATGACTCCTTCTTTTAGTCAGCCATTTAGCTCACCCCATATGAAGCACTTTATGGGCAGCCCCCACCACAGCGTATGTTTTACTTAGCAGGAGTGTCACCTATAGCAGTAGTGGACAGAAGCTTACAGGCTCATGAAGCTATTCGAAAAATGTTGCAGTTCCACTTGAAAAGGCCTCAAACTTGCATGAAACAATAAGTTGACAAACATAAAACTGACAGAAGTTTTCATGTTAGAGATTTGTTCTACCTAAGACTGCAACAATATAGACAAAAAAAAGTCAGAAGGGTTATTAAACAGAAGCTATCTTTTAAGTATTTTGGTCATTTCCCTGAAGTGGAGAAGGTTGGACAAGTGGCTTATAAATTGCAGTTACCCCAGGCTCGCGCGTTCATTCTACCTTTCATATGTCTCAATTGAAGAAGCCTATAGGAGCAACCCCAGCTCAAACTTAATTGCCTTTGGTGGATGTTCATGGAGCCATGATGAAAGAATCTGTGAGAATCTTCAAGAGGAGGATGGTGAAGAAAGGGAACCAAGCAACAACTGAAATCTTGGTGGAATGGATGGATTTTTCCTAAATATGCTACTTAGGAACCTCTACAATAGTTTCAGGCTAATTTTCCTCATTTTGATCCTTAAAGACAAGGATCTTTTCTAGAGGGCAATATTTTTTACGAGGAAGAATTCAAATTAGGAAAAATAAAATAAAATGGATGAAACAGTACGTTTTAGAAGAAGAGTTTTTGTTGTTTTAAAACAGTGTGCTTTTGTATTACGGTGCATTGCGTGCCTAGGTAAAGTCTTTAATGAAATGATGAATTATGATAATGACCTTAGCTGGCAATTGTAACTAACGTTCCCACAACTGTTTTCTCCTTCTTTTAAGTTTTTAGCTGTAAAGGAAGGTGGTTATCATATCAGTAAATAGAATTCCAGTATTGTTTTCTTCTCCTCTATTCTCTCTTCTTCTTTTTCCTTCTGTTATTTCCTTTCAGTTTTCCAGGTCGTATCATTGTTGTTTCAGGTACCAAAAGAGTCACTGATAAATCCATCTCTCATGACGATGATGGTTCTTCTTCAAACTTTGGGAAGCTTGACAATGACGATAGCTAAGGCTTGGTTGATCTACCCAAGCGTCTCGAGTTCATTGGCATTCTAACTTGGTTTCCTTCCAACCTAGATGGCTTTATAAGGTTTAATTTAATTTTTTATTTCAATTGGGGTTCTTTTGTCTCCTACCAATTTTGGTTTCAGGTTTGTAATAGGGAAATAAAAAAGGTGTGAAGAAAATGGCAATGCTTGAGAAAGAGATTGAAAAAGTACAGAGGTCCCATGTTGATGTCGAAGGAGAAAAATATATTGATTTTTAGCACCATTATATATATTGATGTTAAAATTATAAATTTAATATTTTTTGAATTTTAATCATTTTAAACAATTTTTTATAATTCATTTTAAAATTTTAATTAATTATTGACATAATATTCATATGGATCGGCATATAAACCTTCAACTTTATTAAGTTAATAAAAAGTTAGTTTTTCTATTTAAAATTAATCAATTTGACAAAAGATAAAAATTTAAAAGCTAAATAAAGCTTAAAAATATGAAAGGGGTTAAAATGATTTTTCTATATAGTTTGAGAGTTAAAATATACTTTTAAATATTTTTAATTTAAACTTAAGATTTGACATATAATTAGATTATTTTGGGTTTGGGCTTATCACAATATATTATTTGAAATAAATATTTTAAAATGAGTATGACTTTCTTTGTATGAGCAATGCAATTAAAAACAAAAGCAATAATAATGAGATTAATTATTATAACAAGATAACGGTAAGATTAAAAATAATGAAAAAATATGTAATTAAATTCAATTGCAATGATGACGAAATAAAAGTAGACAACAAACTGTAAACAGGTCAATCCTTTATTATTTTTACAATTAATTTTTGGAATCAAAAGGTTGTAAAATCAAGCCCCCTATAAGGTCAAAATAGTGAAAAGTAGCTCCACCGCCATGACTATTTCCCCACTGTCATGCTATCCAAACACAATACCAGTGTCATGGAGGAGGAATATTACCCAATATTCTATCTCACCATGTGTTATTTTGAATCCAAGGGGAGGCCCCTCCTATTTTGGGCTGATTTAATTGGTCCATTTAAATAAAAATGTTTTTTAATTATTTTTAAAACAATGGAATGAGTTATTTAAACAAGTTTATTATAGTTAATTACATAAATAAATATAACACTTGTCACACCCTTAATTCGTTTGTGGAATTTAAAAATTTCATCAAATAATTATTTTCATCAATTTAATTGTTTTCGATCTTGCACTCAAATGTATAAAAATTATATATATTACATAATTATGTTTATAAAATTCATAAATTTTACATATTATAACAACTTTATTAAATAATTTATTTTTTTATAAATTATAATTAAATGGTGATATCATGCTATAAAAATAAAATAAATTATTATATTTAAAATTAAAATATTTATAAAAGGTAAAATAATTTGAATTCATGAGAACCATCTAAGTCAAACAAATGCAAATTCAAAATAAGAATTCAAAGTAACTCAACTCCAAAGAAAATTCGACCGAATTATAAAAATGAGATGGAGATGCGAGGGATCGAACCCCGTGCCTCTCGCAGCTCTACCATTTCAGCTACATACCCTCATGATGAAAAAGGTTCTGTCAAAATGTTTTTCTAAAGAAAAAATTTTCCCAACTCATGTTTTAAATATTTCCATATAATTACACAATATGTTCGAAATTGACGAATTTAACTGAAATGATTCTACCAAATGATTCTACCAACTTCCAATCTTGTTTGACGTATAATCACTTTTATGTTAATTTTTTAGGTCATAATTATATTCAACATACCATCTATATACCATTTCACATAAAGTATTTGGTCAATCAATTCACCCAAACTGGTATATTGAGTATTCACCCCACAAAATCATCTTATAAAAATTTTAAAACGGCTTGGCACAAAATGATAGATTAGAATTTTTATGCAAGATTTAGTTTTATATATATTAAATGATTATTTTTCAAGTTTTATTGATTAATTTTAAAAATTAAGATTGTAGCTTTTCTCATAATAAATTAGGACTTTCATACAAGATTTACTTTTTTTATTTATTAAATGATTTCAAATATTAATTTTATATAAGATTCTTAATATCGTGATTGGGTAATAATTTTTAGAGGTTGGTTAATATAAATACTTGAAGAAATTAGGTCTAATTGTAGTTATTATATTGAATTTCTCGAATGTTGATAAAAAATTAGAATTTTTAGAAATTATTGTTGCAAGTGTGATTATTGTGAATCTTGTTTTAAACTTGATATATTGCATTAGCATGGCACCAAAAAGCACTTAACAATTTTTTATTTTTGAATAAAAATTACTAGTTGTATGTTGACTTTGAAAACATTTTTATGTGTTTAAGAATTAGATTTATTTGTTCTAAATGTTTAATAGGAATGAAAAATATTTTAAAAGAAAGTCTACTAGTGAAATAGAGGAACAACAAGGAAAAATTTATTATACATTAGTTTATATGACTTGTATGAACGTTTTAATTTTTAAAAGATTAACCCTACAATCTAAATTTTCTTGCTCCACCCTTGCTCGCATTTGATTGATTTGGTATCTTGATTTAATAAGATACCAACTTAGTTGGTTAATAACTAAAATATCCTTTATTTACAAAGTAAATTGTATTATTTTGAGGTTGTTTTTATTATTTTATATATTTTTGTTAAGTGTTTTGTTGTGTATCCTCTTGGTGAGGGGAATCGAGTATTTATAAGATACGGTTACTGTTCATAAAAATGACGTCTTAGGTAGGTCCATGCATGCCAACGCTATACTATTCTAGACTTAACACGTGTTTATCGAACTACCCACTTGACTTTCCACCCTCTACCTACGAACACCTAGGAACATGCGAGTCTAGCCTGCGAGCTCATCACACGAGCTCTCCTAGTGAGCCCCTACTGTCCCTACCTTGTAGGGCTTAGGTTCCTCCGCATCTACTCAGGTTGTGGGTCGATAGTTCAAGGTTATATTCAGGTTTCGGATCGATAACGAGAAATACTATAGCAATATAGTCCCCCCTTTGGTTCTAAGAAGGGTTACAAAGTGGTGCTTCTTAGAACCAATGTTTTGAATTTGAATGGCTTACTGAATATACATTGGTTATTGATATACAATGTTTATTTAGCCATGTGTACAAGGGGATTACAGTTTTTTGCATCTAACCGTTCCTTATTCCTTGGTCATTTGAATCGTTAAAGCATAAAAAAAAAAACCTCTTTTCTTGATGATAACATTATGGTATTCATCAGAATTGAGAGAAAGGTTCTCTAGGTGTTTAGTTTCTTAGATGGTTGTTGCTTGAAAGATTTTTAGTTGGGTCTGGCCCGAGAAATTATGGGAATCAATGGATTTGGTTTTTGTAGAAATATAGAATCTATCAATGATTAAGTCTTTTAAATTTTATAAACTTTTTTAAAAAATTGTATTTATATTATAAAATTTCTATATTTTTTTTATATTTTATTGATTTTAATATTTGTCTTATCATTTTCTACCACGTGTGTGAGACGCGGTGAAAATATTTGAAAAAAGAAGAAAAAATTGAAGGTGTTAACTTTAACGGTCAACTGTTAAAGTTAACAGTCAAGGGTCGCTTTGATGAATTTTGTCAATTCAAGTACGTAATTAAGTGTACGAAAACAGGAGTTTAATTTTATTTATTTTTTTAAGTTTGAAGGTTTTTTTCAGCTTTAAGTCTTTATAGCTTTCAATATTTGTACTTTACCATTTAATCAAAACTTTACTTATGGTTTAAATTATTTTTTATAAAAATATTTGTTATATAATTTTTATTTTTACCCATATTATGAATGTGTCATAATCTAATATTAATTATTCATTTTTATATAACGTTGGACAAGTTTTCCTATCCACATTATATCTTTGCTTTAGTAGAAATTTGATGTCTCGTCATGGCATCTAGCTTTTAATATCGAAAAGTAAGAATATTTTTATTGATTTTATTTTTATAATATTATAATTTTAAATTTTTAAATAAAATAAACATTAAAATAATTTAAAATATATGTTATAATTAAATAATATATATAGAAGAAAAATTTTGGAAAAATTTTGAACGACGAAAATAATTTTTATTTTCCATCATATTATTAAATTCATATTTTAAAATAATTATAATATTTAATTTAAATTTATTAGCTAAAAATTTGTGATAATTGTTTATTTAAAAATAATTATATTTTAATAAAAGTTGTGATAATTATACATTTAAAAATATTTAGAATTTAAATTACAATTATTAATTAAAAAAGTTGTGCTAATTTAAAAATAGAGTTATTACTTGAATAGAACTCTAACCATAAAATATAAGAAAAAACTGTGATAATTATAATAATTTACAATTATTAGCTAAAATTTTTGACGTAAACATATAAAATAGAGTTATTACTTGAATAAAATTCTAACCATTTTAATTATCACTTTAGTTATATCGATTTAGTTATTTTAATTAGATATTATTTTGAATAACGTTAATTTGCATTAATTATATCAAACAATACTATATTGTATGTTTAATATGTTAAACCAAAATGAGTTATATATGAAATATGAAAATTGTTATGTACTTGAAAGCATGTGATTCATTATGCGGATGTTATAAGATGTGATTTGTATATACATAATATATGTTAATACATTTATTGACCTAGTAAACTAGTGGAATAGTTAGGATACAATTGACTTGCCAATAAGGATAGCTGTACGCACTTTGGTATGAAGATATGTTGTTTAATCAAGATACGTTTTGATGTCTCATGGCATAGCATGTATGTGCAACTTGATTGTGTTTGGAAGGAATACACTCTTAGTGCAATATATATATATATATATATATATATGGTTGTGTTTGGATGGATGCACTTCTAGTGAAATAATTATATGTGGTGTGTTTGGTTGAAATTTTGAGTATTCGAGTCCTATTTTACTAAAGTTTACTATGGGCTATGTGTTTAAAATTGATGCCAAGATAAGACACACATTTTGTATTAAAATGGACAAAGATAAAATGATTGGTTCTAAGTGAAATAAAGGAGCTATTATTCATTAATATAATAATTTAGCGTTGAAAAATTGAAATTAGAAATTAGAATTGAATTATCATAAGTATAATGTAAAAATAGAATTTACCTAATGAATTGTAAGCCTCATACAATATGAGGAACCATTGGGTCAAATCAATGGAAAATATGTATAATTTGAAAATGGAACTATAGATGTTAATGACAAAAGGGAAAACTCACAAAATGATAAGAATGGGTTAATAAGTTGAAATCATATTAGAGGATTAGAATAAGCTAAACACGAGTCTTAGTGAAGAATGGATAAGTGAATGGATCTAAATCTTTGTTAAAAAGTGGTATAATTGAGCTTAAAATTCATAATTATGAAATATTTAACATTAATTTGTGATAAGTTAAAGGTAGGAAATATCATTATACTTACTAAGCCCTTCGAGCTTAATGCATTAATTGTTTAAATCGCATAGGTTGAAGACTTTGTGGTAAGTTTGAGATTGTTTCTTGAGAGAGTCACATCACCGTTTAAGGTTTGAAAAGTATAAAGTACTTGATTTTTTATTAGCTTATGATAGTCTTTTGGCATGTACACAAATGCTTAGGCTAGTATAAGTGTTTGCAAACACTTTTATGTTACCTTGAGAAAATTTGGGAGCATGTTTAGATTAAAGTAAGCAATGAAATAGAAATGATGATATGAGCAATGTGTAATAAATTTGTTTTATGTGGCTTTTATGAGCTTTGATGTGTTGTTGAATTTTGGGGATTTTACATGAATTATGTTTTACAAACTATTTTTGGTAGTTAATGTTGAAGTATGCCTAAAGACCAATCATATGATGATTGTAATAACATACTTTTACCTACTTTATTAATAAATACATTGCCATTATTGTTTTCAATCTTTATTTTTGTGTTAAATAAGTTGTATAACGATAAAGTCCTAAGAATGATATGATCATTCTTAAATATCCTCGATCAAGTATTATTATGGGCTTAGATAAAAATAATGTGATTGATTGATGATAAATATTGTTATGGATATATGATATAAGTTGATCGCCTATGAACGTGTTATTGTTTATAGCTAAACAATACATAAAAAATATAAGAAATTAAGAACAACAGTGTCCGCAAGTGCACGGATCAAATTGTAATATAGTTTGTACAACACAATACTTGGAAATATTCTAAGGATCGTACCCAAGGGAGGATGAAATAAATAATGAAAATACTTTTACAATAACAAGTCTAAGTAGTACTAATTATTTCCTATATTACGATGGACCATAAAATAGATTAAGGGAATAAAAAGAAATAATGAAAAGAAATAAAGAAAGAAAAATAGACAAGCGAAAAAAATCAACAAACCAGCCAGGAAGATTAACTCGCTTCAGGGTTTGTAACTAATTTCAAATTAGGGTTTTATAGTAGATTAGCTACTGATTAACAAATTATTACCTCTCAACCTCTAATCAACTAATCAGTTGGTTGATACTCACTTATCTCCCGACCTCACTTTCTCAACCAGGATAAATTACGATTTACTTGGTTTGACTTATTTTTTGGTCTCGTCTTGCCTATGATAACTTCCTAGGGTTGTCAATCCTAGTAGTTTAAGCACACGTAATTCATACCAACTAATCCCTCTCGGGAAACCCTAAATCCTCTGTAAATCACACCCTCATTCATTCATTAATCTCCCCTAAGTGGTTTAGCCACTCATGTTATTCATAATATCTACTCTGGTTAAATAAATCATGAGAAGAACATGATTGATTCGGAAGAGACAAGAGATTTAAATATTATGGATTGAATATCGAATGAGGACCGAAGTAGTAAATATCTTGATTGGAATAAAGAATTAAATATAATGCAAAAGAAAATAAACTAAAGTACTTTAATTAAATTGATAGACTCTTGAATCAAAACTGATTTCAAAAGGAAAAAAAAGAGTTATGAAAAACCGAAAAGAAAATAATCTACTCCTAATCCTAAACTACTAGGGTTTTTGAAGGTGTCTAGGATGACTTAGTTACATCAAACCCCTAATGTCTTAATCATAGAGGTGTTGGTAACCCAAATTAGGTCTTCGGCACGTCCTAGGTCTTTGTATAAGTTTGACTGCGCGAATGAAAATAACCTTGATAAACTTGGGCAGCAGGTTGACGTTTGTCGCGTCACACCCCTTGCGTGGCGTGACACTGTGACACCCCTAATTTGACCCTAGTCGAAAAGTGGTTTCGGGACCACAAAATCGAGTCATAAAAATAATTAGCCGTCATATTTTATGACTATTATATGTGAATACGAATGTGTGAAAGTTTTAAGCTTTGATTTAGTAAATTGCATGTGAATTTAGTCAATAGGACTTATGTGTGACACTTTTGAAATGTGATAGGTCAAAACATAAGGATCTATTAGTGCATGAAATAAAAGGGTGGACTTGCATGTCAATTTCCCCTAATTAGTAGTGGTAGGCCATGAGCATGAGAATGGACAAAATGTTATGGGGTGAAACATGTTGGAAACATGTTGTGTTAGTGTGTTATGGGAGAAAGAATAAAATAAAGGGTTAGTAATAAAGAAATGAAAAGGGAGGGGTGATGAGAACAAAGTTGTCTCATCCATGTTCCCCCCCCCCATTGCTGTGACTTGAGAAAGAAAGAAAAGAAGAAATTGGTTCTTCTTGGCCGTGAATTGGAGGAGGAAGAAGAGGGGAAGTTTGGCCAAGGTGGTTCTTGAGATTAAGGTATGTTCAATGTTGCTTTTGGAGGTTTACACATCCTTTGGAGGGTTAGCCTACTTCTATTTATCTCATGGATGAAATTGGAGTTGTTGGAGAGTTAGGATTCGGCTAAGAGGCTTCAAAATTTTAGTTGATGCCTTGATACTACTAGCATGTTAGCTATGTGGATGTGTTAAGTTACTTGAAATGTTGGATAAATTTGAACTCCCTACCAAATTCTTTAGGCAACCCATGTTAGAAATTTCGGTATTGAGATGTCTAGATCTTTCGGCCATTGCGGCTAAGGAGGAATTAAGTTTTGTTTCTTGTTAAATTGGATGAATTTTGTTGTATGAGTGCTTGAACAAACTATGATTAAATGGATGCATAGATTCAAAGTGGGAAGAAATGGGCTATTATATTTGATGCTAATGCCGAATATGAAGATGATGAACTTGAATAAATAATATTCAGCTAGCATGGTAAGTTATGAAATATCAAGTAGATGATATAAATGAGCTATTTAGATGTTAAAGAATGTTGTCTAAATGGGTGAAGACTATGATGTCTAAAACTGCTATTTATTTGCTTTACAAGCTGAAATTTAAGGGATTGAATGCAAATTAATTGTACATGAAGGTTAAAGTTTTTGTATCCGATGCTTCAATCCAAGCTGAGTGATGGTGTTCGAAAGTGCTCTGCGGCTTTAGCTTAAGAGCAAAGAGGATCAAAGTCGGATAAGGGAAAAGAGAATGTAAACGAATAGTCAGTGGATACCTAATCGTCGACCACTTCGAGGTAAGTTTTAAGTGATCAAACGTTGAGTAAATTCAATCAAAATAGGACATAATGAGTTGATTTAATAAGATATGATGTGGTCATGATATGTTTAAAACTCAAATGGTAAGTTCATAAGTGTTTGGACTTGGAAATTTAAGAGCAAATTGTAATAATTTGCTTAGGACAGCAGCAGTAACATGATTTTAGAAAATCACCATAAATTGTTGGTGTGGAATTATAGGCTGAATAAAATATTTAATCAAAGCTTAATTAGTCTAGTAACTTATAAAAGAGGCCGTGTGAGCAAAGAAATTTCCTATAAAGAGATATTTAAAGTTGTGTGAGACGGTGTCAGAATGACTCCGAAATCCCCTGTTCTGTTTTTAGAAAATCGTTATAATTTGCACAAAAATGGTTATAAGGTAAAATGTATATGCTTAGACTCCTTAATGAGTCTAGTTTCAAAAAAAATTGAATATAACACATTTTGAATTCGGTACAATGAGAAATTTGATTCGTAGTGAGGAGTGGTCAGATTAGTCAAATAGTGAAACAGGGGAAAACTTTAAGAAAAATCTGGTATTGATTGGCCACACCTAAAATTCTGAAAATTTTATGGATGAAAGATACATGAGTTTACATTCGGGGAAAATTAACGGCAATTGATTTTGAGTTTTGTAGCTCCAGTTATAAACAATTTAGTGACTGTTGTTCAGGAAAACTGCTTGTAGTGAATATGTGATTTTGTTGTAAACTTTGATGAAACTATTTGAGTTGCTTACAAGCTATTGCTGAAATTGATGTACAAGAAAAATATGAAATATGTATGATATACATATATGTGTGATAAGGCTGAATGGCCAATGTGATGAATGTGAAAGTGTATATATGTGATAAGGCCTAATGGCCCATGTGATGAATGTGAAAGTGTATATGTGTGATAAGGCCGAATGGCAAATGTGATGGATGTGAAAGTGTATATATGTGATAAGACCTAATGGCCGATGTGATGAATGTGAAAGTGCATATGTGTGATAAGGCCGAATGGCCAATGTGATGAATGTGAAAGTGTATATATGTGATAAGGCCTAATGGCCCATGTGATGAATGTGAAAGTGCATACGTGTAATAAGGCCGAATGGCCAATGTGATGGATGTGAAAGTGTATATATGTGATAAGGCCTAATGGCCGATGTGATGAATGTGAAAGTGCATATGTGTGATAAGTCCCGAAGGGCATTTGTGTCAGTACTATATCCGGGTTAAAACCCCGCAGGCTTTATGCGAGAATATTATCCTGATTAATGTCCGTAGGCTTCGTGCTCGTACTATATCCGAGCTTTAAAGACCCGACGGCTAAATGCTAGGATTCAAGTAAGACTTTGATATTGAGTATCTGCATTAAGTTACCATCAAATAAGTATTATGTATTTAAGATGTTCAGTACGACATTTACTCATTGGTGGAGTGATTTGAGGTGAATTATCAAGATCAAAGAGGTAGGTAAATGTGATTAATATTATAACTCCAAATATGAGAATGATCTGATTGGTAATGGTATGTTTGTATAATAAAGTATGCGATGAAATATTCTTATGTATTAGTGCATATTCTCGCCCAAAAGCCTTATGATTTGAGTATGGGTTGGGTTGAGCTAGATGTGCCAAGACAAGGTAAGGATTATGATTTGTAAGCTTACGATATGTGATAAGGAATATGTTTGGTTCTTTATGTGCCTATGGTAATTTAGTACTTGTCATGTTGAAATACTTAAAAGTATGGATGTGATTATGAACAAGTGGAAAGGATTATTGAAAGTTGAAAATCGATGAAGAATGTGCTTTGGAAATATTTGACCATCTAGGTCATTATTATTCGAAAGTATATATGTGGCAGCCAAGTGTTGCGTTTAATGATATTATAGATCGAGATGAAGCTCTAGATTAACTTCATCGAACAGTTGAAATGAATGACCAATGATAGTGATTGAGAACACTTTGTTTTGCTTAAAACTTACTAAGCATTAAATGCTTACTCCGTTCTTTGAATCTCTGTTTTATAGATTTGGTTCGTCAGCTATCGGATTCGGAATCATCGAAGTCGAAGTCATCCACACTATCAAAGCCCTTTTGGTACTCTTTTAGTTGAACTCTGGTTATGGCATGTATAGGACTACCCTTTGCTGTTTTTTTTCAAGTACGTTTTGTGATGTATGTGTGTACAGCCATGCGAAAATGGCTCTTAAAAGTGGAGTATGGCATTAGACCATTTGTGTTTATGTATATATGTATGGTTTCATGATGTGACTATGGACTGGAATGGAAGTGTTGGGCAAATGATCAGCCATTGGAATGGCTAAATATGATTATATGTGGACCTATGTATGACAAAACTCTAGTTGGTCCATGGAAACCACGAAATAGGTAAAGTTTACCTTGAAAACAGATGCTGACAGCAGCAGTAGTGTGGATTTGAAAAATCACTAAAAAATTGTAGGAATAGAATTAAATAGTGAATAAATTATGTAAATTAACTTGATGAATCTACTTTCATATGGAAGAAACGAAACGGTCATATGAGTTATATGTTAAGAGATATTAAAGTTCTCGAGAAACAGGGCCAGAACCGTTTCTGGATCCCCTGTTCCGACTTTGGAAATTCATTATAAATTAACCAGAGATAATTAGGAGTCATGCTATATATGTATAGATTCCTCTTTGAGTCTAGTTTCTATAGAAACAAACGACATCAGTATTGAAGCCCTGTACAGGGATATATCCAAGTCGTAATGCGCGAAGGTCAGTGTAGTCAATCCCTGTAACAGGGGAGACTTTAACTAATAAACTGTACTAATTGGCCCAACCAAAAATTCTAGAAAAAAATATGTAGATGGAAATATGAGTCTAATTTCAGGGAAAAATTACGAAACTGATTTTCGAGCTTTGAAACTCAACATATGATTTTTAAGGCGACAGTGATGCAGTAACCAGCTTGTCTAGAAAATTTTAAATGGACTGTGAAAATAGTTAAGTCTGTGTGCACCTTGTGTTCGACTCCGGTAACGGACTCGGGTACGGGGTGTTACAGACACAATATCCAAACTCTGCCTTGGTTGTTCGTTTTGTACCTTGACATACCATGAAGCTTGTGCATCACTCGACCCTTGCTTCCACGTCAATTGGGCATTTATATCTTCATACTACACACTAAATTAAACCAATTAGCACAACCTAAGGCCACTGTCGGCCTATTGGGTCACAACACCTACAAAATGTGTTAAAAAAGACTTATTTTTATTAAATTTTAATCCTACGACCTAAATGCAAAAAAAGAAATATAAAATATTAAATTGCATAGAAAACAAACTCTTTAAGTGCGAAATTAACCCTAATTAACTAGTACATTTAACAGTAGGTCACAAATCAACACATAAGTATGGGTTAAAGAACAATATACTAGACTGACCAATCATGAGAATGTTTCTTGGATTATTATGTAATAGTCATGAATTTTTTTATAATGATAATTATAAGTATGATACTTAGACTTGAGACCATCATTGTTCCAACATCGTGAGTTGTATGCTTTTACACAGTCAAATGTCTTCCGTAAATGATTGCACTATAAAGATTGATGTTGGGTGTGCCATGTGCATGATCAAGATAGGATTTGTCCCTTGTACATAATGGGAGAAATATCTCAGGCCTTTTGATGGTGTGAGACTAGAAAGGCATGGTCATGCTTAAATAAGTTGATATGAGATATCATGCTCATTTGTTTATCTTGGTCTATTCGGGAAATCAAGAAACGAAAGATTGAGCTATACAAGTGTGATTGTTCCATGACTTGTGTTCAATCTAGATATTAAAGACAAAGGGATATACTATATGATGACATTATCACGAAAACATTATGCCAAACCATAACTTCTTGTAACTTGGGTAGTTGTAACACCCCTTTACCTGAGACCGTAGCTGGAGTCTAGCACGAGGCTTTAACAGACTTAAATTATCACTTAAACAATTTCAAATAATTTATTTCACCTTTCGTAATAAACTGCCCATCTACGTCACAGTCGCTAAAAAAATCATATCTCGAGTTGCGAAACTAAAAATTAAAATCCGTAAATTTTCCCTGAAACTAGACTCATATATCTATTTACTAATATTTTTCCAGAAATTTTGGTTGGGCCAATTAGTACAGTTTCTTAGTTAAAGTTTCCCCTGTTTTAGTGTTCGACTGCTCTAACCTCTATTTACTACGAATCACTTTTCTCTCTGTAAAGAATTCAGATAACTATGCTGCTTGCTTCTATTAAAATTAGACTCAATAAAGAATCTATACATATAAATTTTTGTAAAATTTTTAGTGAATTTCTAAAGTCAGAACAGGGGATTCAGAAATCGCTCTGACCCTGTTCCACCAGAACTCAAATGTCTCATAAAATACAACTTATTTACCTATTTTGTTTCTTCCATATAAAAATATACTCAATAAGCTTCAATTTCATGTTTTATTCATCATCTAATTCTGTCTCTAATATTTTTAGTGATTTTTCAAACTCACATCATTGCTGTTGTATGATACTGTTTTATAGCAAATTTCACCTTTTTATGAATTTCCATGGATTAGATAGCACATTAAGTATACATAACACCAAATATGATATTGATTAGCCATTCCAATGGCTAATCATTACCAAACATTTCCTTACACCCAATAGCCATATCATAAGATCAAATACACAAAATGATTATAATGCTATACATGCCATACTCAAAATATACAAGCCACTATACCAAAATGGTCCACGGATAGTGCGAGCGAGCCTCTGACCGTTCCCAATTTCCGAGCTGGCTTGTCAAAACTATAAAGAATGGAAAGGAGGGAGTAAGCATAAATGCTTAGTAAGTTCACATGTAAATAGCAAGTAACATAATCATGCAATCCAACATAAAACATCATTCCAACATAAAACATCATTTGTATAAATATCACCAAGACATTCATGTTACATTTGCATTTACTATCTTACCACGATTTCATCATACCAAGTTCTCAACCCAAGGGTTTAAGCACATACCTGCCCAAATTTTCTCATTCACCACACTTACCAACATGTCACCTTCGTCTTAAGTATTCTCCTTATTCACTTAAGATTCACCTGTTGAACACATCGGAATATAATTTGGATACACGGATTGCATGCACATAAGTGTCATACCCGCAGCTAGAGAAACTCAATAGCCTGTGGAAATTATGTAGTCAAGCTACCATGTAACCCGCCCATAAGCGAACTCGGACTTAACTTAAAGAGTTCGAATGCCTAGTTACATCTCACGAACTCAGACTCAACTTAACGAGCTCAGAACTCAAATATCCTAGTGACATGTCACTTGTATCCTAATCTATTCCCAAGGTTCAAACAAGATTTTCCTCAATCACACATCTTTGTTGTCTTCCACGGAATGTCAGAACCGATACTTGGTAGCATTTCATATTTATCAAGTAGCTCACATAATTTGCATATTACTAAATAATAATCCACAAAGCATAATATTTCATGATAATAATTACCATATCATATAAATAACATTAAATTACTTAAAATGACAATTATGTTACTACATTTACACCTGAACTTACTTCAGTACAAAATGTTAGAAATCGAGCCTATTCCTCATAAACTTAATTTTTCCCTCGATCACGACTCGAATCTTGTTTCTCTTGATCTAAAATAACAATTTAGCTTATTTAATACTCACATTTATTAAAACAGTCCTTGACTCAAACTTTGGCAAAATTATATTTTTGCCCCTAAACTTTTACTTATTTACACTTTTTCCCCAAGGCTCAGAAATTAAACTTCATCCTATTTTCTTATGTTTTATGACAAGCTAATCATTTTTCCCTTCTATGGAAACATCAAATTCTCACTCTAACATGTACCTGTGAACATTAGATATTTTTACCAGTTATGTCGTTTTACTTGTTTTCACGTAAAATCGCTTAAAAAAAGTTGTTTAACACAATTTCAAGCTTCATATTCTACCATAAAACATCAAAATAAACACATTTCACCTATAGGTATTTTTCCAAATATAAACCCTAGGTTAAATTATTGCTAGAATAAGCTTAATCAAGTTACCGGGACTCCAAAAACGTAAAGAACATTAAAAACGGGGCTAAAATGGACTTACAATCGAACTTGGAAGCTTGAAAAACCCTAGCTATGTCTTCCTCGTGTGAAATTTGGCCAAGGGGTTGAAGATGGACAAAAATTGGCTTTTAATTTTGTTTTTAATTCATTTTAATAACTAAATGACCAAAATGCCCTTAATTAAAACATATGGTGTTTTATCTTCCTTTAGGTATTTTTTTCTAAACTAGTATAACGGTCTAATTACTATCCAAGGACCTCCACTTTAAAAACCCATTACTCACAAGTACTTAGTACCTTTGTGAACTAGAACACACAATTTACAACTTTTGCAATTTAGTCCTAAATATCAAATTGGACCCTCTATCGATAAAATTTCTAAACAAAATTTTCACACAATCATGCATGCCATAGACCTTAAAATGATAATAAAATAATTATTTCTATCTCGAATTTGTGGTCCCGAAACCACTATTCCAATTAGGCCCTAATTCAGGATATTACAACTATCCCCCTTTAGGGATTTTCATCCCCGAAAATCTTATCGGTAAATAGATGTGGGTATTGATTCCTTATAGTTTCCTCGGGCTCCCATGTAGCCTCTTCTACCTTGTGCTTTTGCCACAATACTTTCACGAGCGCGATACTTTTATTTCTTAGTTCCCTTGACCTCCCGAGCTAAAATCTTAATCGGTTCTTCATTGTAAGTCATATCAGGTTGTAGCTCAATTTTCGTCGGTGAAATTACATGTGAAGGATCTGAACGATACCGGCGTAACATAGATACGTGGAACACATCATGAATCTTCTCTTATCCAGGTGGTAATGCTAACCAATATGCTACCAGTCCAACTCTTTCAATTATCTCATACGGTCTGATAAAACGCGGACTCAACTTGCCTTTCCGACCAAATCTAAGAACTTTCTTCCATGGAGACACTTTTAAAAATACCTTATCGCAGACTTGAAACTCGATTTCTTTTTATTTCAAATTCGCGTAGGATTTCTGTCTATCTGAAGCAGCTTTCAAACAATCTCGAATCACTTTCAATTTTTCTTCAGTTTTTTTAATTAGATCAACTCCGTAAATCTAATTTTCATTGAGTTCATTCCAATACAATGGCTTCCGATACTTACGACCATACAATGCTTCATAAGGTGTCATCTTCAAACTCGTCTAATAACTATTATTATAGGCAAATTCTACCAACAGTAAGTATCTTTCCCAACTATCTTGGAATTCCAATACACAACATCTGAGCATGTCTTCAAGAATCTGAATTACTCTCTCTGATTGTCCATCAGTCTGTGGATGGAAGGCAGTGCTGAAATTTAACTTCGTACCTAATTCCTCTTGTAACTTTTGCCAAAACCACAATGTAAATCTCGGATCTCTATCTGAAATGATCAAAAAAGGTACTCCGTGAAGTCTAACAATCTCACTGATATATAATTTAGCCAACTTATTAAGAGAATAATCAGTACATATCGGAATAAAATGAGCCGATTTAATCAATCTATCGACTGTTACCCAGATGGCATCTTTCTTCCTCATAGTTAACGGCAACCTTGATACAAAATCCATAGTAATTCGATCCCACTTCCACTCAGGAACCATGGTAGGCTGAAGTAGTCCCGAAGGAACTTGGTGTTTAGCTTTCACTTGTTGACAAATTAAGCATTTCGATACGAACTCAGAGATATCTCTTTAAATTCCGTTCCACCAATACATTTTCTTCAAGTCATTATACATTTTTGTACTGCTCGGGTGAATTGACAAACAACCATTATGTGCTTCATACAAGATCTTTTGAATCAACTCATCATTTTTCAGTACACAAATCCGATATTTAAACATCAAGCAACCATCAGAACTGATTCTGAAATCTGACCCTGTATCAACCTCACATTGCTTCCTCTTGGCTTGCAAATCTTTGTCACTTTTCTGAGCTTCACAAATCTCTTGTAAAAACATTGGTCTTGTTCTCAACTCTGCTAGAATCGAACCATCGTAGACACCATCAACTGAGTATTCATAGCTCTCAAAGCAAACAACGACTTTCTACTCAAAGCATCAGCAACCACATTCGCTTTCCCCAGATGGTAGTCAATCACAAGCTCGTAATCTTTCAATAATTCTAACCATCTCCGCTGTCTCAAATTCAAGTCTTTTTGTGACATCAAGTACTTGAGACTTTTTTGGTCGGTATATACTCGGCACTTTTCACCATACAAAAATGTCACCAAATCTTCAAAGCAAATACAATAGCAGCCAGTTCCAAATCATGAGTCGGATAATTCCTTTCGTGAGGTTTCAACTGCCTCGAAGCATAAGCCACCACTTTTCCTTCTTGCCTAAGTACACATCCCAAGTCATTTAGAGAAGCATCACTATACACCACAAATTCTTTACCTGACTCGGGTTGTACTAACACTGGTGAATCAGTCAGTAAGTTTTTCAGTTTCTCAAAGCTTTGTTGACATTTTTCCGTCCATTCAAATTTAACATCCTTTTGGAGTAGTCTGGTTATAGGAGTAGAAATTATAGAAAATCCATTTACAAACCGTTGATAATAACCAGCTAAACCCAAGAAACTTCTAACCTTAATTACATTCTTCGGCAGTTTCCAATCAACAATAACCGAAATTTTACTGGGATCAACCCAAAAATTTAAATTCTCGAAGCTAAAATTCACTCTTACTAAATTTGACATACAACTACTTATCTCTCAAAGTTTGCAAAACTATCCTCAAGTGCTCAGCATGCTCTATCTCATCTTTCGAATAAATTAAGATATCATCAATAAATACCACAAAAAACTTGTCCAAGTATGGCTGAAATATGCGATTCATTAAATCCATAAACACAGCAGGAGCATTTGTCAAACCGAATGGCATAACTAAAAATTCATAATGGTCGTACCTTGTTCTAAAAGCAGTTTTAGGCACATCTGACTCTTTTACTCGCAGCTGGTAATATCCAGACCTCAAGTCAATTTTTGAAAACCATGTTGCTCCTTTCAGCTGATCAAACAAATTGTCAATTCTCGGTAACGGATACTTGTTCTTGATTGTTACCTTATTTAACTGCCGATAGTCTATACACAATCTCATAGAACCATCCTTCTTTTTCACAAATAATACGGGAGCACCCCAAGGCGAAAAACTCAGTCTCACAAAGCCTTTGTCAGTCAACTCTTGCAACTGTGACTTTAATTCTTTCAACTCTGTTGGTGCCATTCTATATAGAGCAATCGAGAATGGAGTTGTTCCTGGTATCAACTCAATACCAAATTCTACTTCTCTGACAGGAGGCAAACCCGGCAACTCTTCTAGAAATACATCCGCGAATTCATATACAATCGGCATTGATTCAATTTTCTTCTCAAATTCCTTTGTATTCAAACACATATGCCAAATAAGCTTCATAACCCTTTCTCAAATATCTCTGAGCCGACATTAAAGAAATCACACTAGGCAATGCCTCTGATTCGTCTGATTCAACCCGCAGAAATTTACCATTTTCACATTTTAATTCAATAACCTTTTCTTTACAATTTACTATAGCATCATGCAATGTCAACCAATCCATACCCAAAATAACATTAAATTCGTCAAACGGCAACAACATCAAGTCGACCGGAAAATAATGACCTTTAATCATCAAAGGACATTTCTTGCATACTTTATCAACTATAACACATTTGCCTAACGGGTTTGACACTTTAATCATAAATTCCGTAGACTCAACAGGTATACTCATATTAGACACTAATTTCATGCACACATATGAATTAGTAGAACCAGGGTCAATCAAAGCAATAATGTTAACATCATAAAGAGAGAAAATACCAGTTATCACATCGGGAGATGAAGAATCTTCACGCGCCCTTATGGCATAAGCTCTAGCTGGAGCTCTAGCTTCAGATTTAAACGCTGAATCTCTGACTACATTCTTGCCGCTTGCCTCATTCCCAGCATTTCTCGAAGATTTTCCTCTCGAAACTGCACCACTAGGTTTTGCACTCTGAAATTTTTCTTTCTCAATTCTCTCGAGATAGTCTCTAATAAAATGATCTGGAGAACCACACTGGTAACATTTGTTATTTCTACATGGGCCAAGGTGACTTCTACCACATCGTTGGCACTCGAGTCTAACAAATCTCGAATTTCCCACACTAGCCACAGAAGTAGTCTGAGATTTAAAACCTGCATTTTTCTTTTTACGATTCTCATACGAATGTCCAGCCGAAACATGAGAACGAGAATACATATCTCTGGATTTTCTAGATTACGGTAGGAATGCACTGCTCATCGGTCTTTTCTTCAAATTTCTAGTCTTAACCTCTGCCTTTCTCTTTTCTTTAATTAGTTCTTCAGCCTTGCAAGCCTGATCAACAAGTACTACGAACTCTTTCAACTCAAGAATTCCCACAAATACTTTGATGTCTTCATTGAGTCTGTCTTCAAATCGTCTGCACATTTTAGCCTCTGAAGGAATACATCCTCTAGCATACTTACTCACCCGAACGAAGTCCCTTTCATACTCAGTAACTGTCATGTTACCTTGTTTCAACTCGAGAAACTCTTTACGCTTCTGTTCAACAAATCTTTCACTGATGTATTTCTTCCAAAATTCTTTTTGAAAGAACTCCCAAGTCACTTTCTCTTTCGGTACCACTGAAATCAATGTCTTCCACCAATAATAGGCTGAATCTCTCAACAAGGATATAGCACATTTTGAGCACTCTTCAAGTGTACAAGATAATTCATCAAATACCCGAATAGAATTCTCAAGCCAAAATTCTGCTTTCTCGGCATCATCATCAACATTTGCCCTGAATTCTTCAGCCTCTTGCTTGCGAATTCTGGCAACTGGGGTTCTATGAAATTTCATCAGATCCATACCTTGAGGCATCGAGGGTACAAGTTGAGGAATTGAGGGAGGTGGGAGAGGTTGTTGAGCATTCGAGTTCAGTACAAATGAACTCAGTGTACCATGTATTCATCATCTGGAGAAAGACTTCCCGAGCCCTTTCTCCTCCTCCTTGACTAACAATTGGAGGTCAGTTTTCAGTCGGCACCGCCCCTTCAGCAGGAGCTGGCTCATTGCTCTCTACATCATCGGCCACTGCTGGATCGGGATCTATTTACTATAAAAAATCATTTTAAAGGTCAGAAGTCGTCACACTATCACAATATATATATGGCATGTATAGCAAAACCCGTACATACACCACATTAATCCGAGAACTGACTAAACTGTAGCTCTAATACCACCAAATGTAACACCCTCTTACCCAAGACCGTCGCCAGAGTCTAGCACGAGGCATTAATAGACTTAAATTATCACTTAAACAATTTCAAACAATTTATTTCACCTTTCGTAAAAAACTGCGCATCTGCATCATAGTCGCTACAAAAAATCATATCTCGAGTTACAAAACTCAAAATTAAAATACGTAAATTTTCCCTGAAACTAAACTCATATATATATTTAATAATTGTTTTCTAGAATTTTTGGTCAGGCCAATTAGTACAGTTTATTAGTTAAAGTTTCCCCTGCTTCAATGTTCAACTACTCTAACCTCTGTTCACTACGAATCACTTTTCACTCTGTAAATAATTCAGATGACTATGATGTTTGTTTCTCTTAAAATTAGACTCAATAAGAAATCTATACATATAAAGTATGACTCATAATTATTTTTGTACAATTTTTAGTGAATTTATAAATTTAGAATAGGGGATTCAGAAATCGCTCTGACCCTATTCCACCAAAACTCAAATTTCTCATAAAATACAACTCATTTACCTGTTTTGTTTCTTCCATATGAAAATACACTCAATAAGATTCAATTTCATATTTTATTCATCATCTAATTCTATCTCTACTATTTTTAATGATTTTTCAATCTCTACTATTTTTAATGATTTTTCAAACTCATATAATTGCTGTTGTATGATACTATTTTATAGCAAATTTTACCTTTTTATGAATTTCCATGGATTAGATAGCACATTAAGTATACATAACACCAATTATGATCTTGATTAGTCATTCCAATGGCTAATCATTACCAAACATTTCCTTACCACCCAATAGCCATATCATAAGATCATATACACAAAATGATTATAATGCTATACATGCCACACTCAAAATATACAAGCCACCATACCAAAATGGTCCACGGATAGTGTGAGCGAGCCTCTGACCGTTCCCAATTTCCAAGCTGGCTTGTCAAAACTAAAAAGAATGGAAAGTAGGGAGTAAGCATAAATGCTTAGTAAGTTCACATAAATAGCAAGTAACATAATCATGCAATCCAACATAAAACATCATTCCAACATAAAACATCATTTGTATAAATATCACCAAAACATTCATGTTACATTTGGATTTACTATCTTACCACGATTTCATCATACCAAGTTCTCAACCTGAGGGTTTAAGCGCATACCTGTCCAAATTTTCTCATTCATCACACTTACCAACATGTCACCTTCATATTAAGTATTCTCTTTATTCACTTAAGATTCACCCGTTGAACACATCAGAATATAATTTGGATACACAGATTGCATGCACATAAGTGCCATACCCGTAGCTAGACAAACTCAATGGCTTGTGGAAATTATGTAACCAAGCTACCATGTAACCCGCCCATAAGCGAACTCAGACTCAACTCAACGAGCTCAGGCATTCGCATCCATAGGTGAACTCAGACTCAACTCAACGAATTCAGATTCCTAGTTACATCTCACGAACTCGGACTCAACTCAACGAGCTCAGAACTCAAATATCCTAGTAACATGTCACTTGTATCCTAATCTATTCCCAAGGTTCAAACATGATTTTCCTCAATCATACATCTTTGTTGTCTTCCACGGAATGTCAGAACCGATACTTGATAGCATTTCATATTTATCAAGTAGCTCACATAATTTGCATATTACTGAATAATAATCCACAAAGCATAATATATCATGATAATAATCATCATATCATATAAATAACATTAAATTACTTAAAATGACAATTATGTTACTACATTTACACCTAAACTTACCTCGATACAAAATGTTAGAAATCGAGCCAATTCCTCGTAAACTTTATTTTTCCCTCGATCACGACTCGAATCTTGTTTCTTTTGATCTAAAATAACAAATTTAGATTATTTAATATTCCCATTTATTAAAACAGTCCTTGACTCAAACTTTGGCAAAAATACATTTTTGACCCTAAACTTTTACATATTTACACTTTTTCCCCAAGGCTCGGAAATTAAACTTCATCCTATTTTCTTATGTTTTATAACATGCTGATCAATTTTCCTTTCTATGGCAACATCAAATTCTCACTCTAACATGTACCTATGAACATTAGATATTTTTACCGATTATGTTGTTTTACTCGTTTTCACATAAAATCACTTAGCAAAAGTTGTTTTACTCATTTTCAAGTAAAATCGCTTAGAAAAAGTTGTTTAACACAATTTCAAGCTTCGTATTCTTCCATAAAACATCAAAATAAACACATTTCACCTATGAGTATTTTTCCAAATATAAATCCTAGGTTAAATTATTGCTAGAATAAGCTTAATCAAGTTACCGGGACTCCAAAAACGTAAAGAACATTAAAAATGGGGCTAAAATGGACTTACAATCGAGCTTGGAAGCTTGAAAAACCCTAGCTATGTCTTCCTCATGTGAAATTCGGCCAAGGGGTTGAAGATGGACAAAAATTGGCTTTTAATTTTGTTTTTAATTCATTTTAATAACTAAATGACCAAAATGCCCTTAATTAAAACCTACGGTGTTTTATCTTCCTTTAGGTATTTTGTCCAAACTAGTATAATGGTCTAATTACTATCCTAGGACCTCCACTTTAAAAACCCATTACTCAGAAGTACTTACTACCTTTGTGAACTAGAACACATATTTTACAACTTTTGCAATTTAGTCCTAAATATCAAATTGGACCCTCTATCGATAAAATTTCTAAACAAAATTTTCACACAATCATGCATGCCATAGACCTTAAAATGATAATAAAATAATTATTTCTATCTCGGATTTGTGGTTCCGAAACCATTATTCCAATTAGGCCCTAATTCAGGATATTACAGTAGTAGTGATGTATTGCTAGATGTCACTCACTGTTTGTAACATTAGAAATGTCCTAATATTATTTCCAACATTGCATGATCCTACAGGGTCACACCTTATGGTTAAAATAGTTTGAATATGTAAAAGGATGGGGGTATTTAACTTGTAGCGAACTATATTAATTATAGAATTGTTTTCATAATTAATTTAGTTTGATAAAGTTAAGTATTAAACACAATGTACGTGCATACTTGATGCATATATAAAGAATCCAATTAAAAAAAGTATAAAATTAGTTTCATATAATTTTAATTGGGTATATCTTTTTCGTAATTATTAAAAAGAGTTTTTAACTAATTTTAGTCAAAAGATATATTTAAGAGTGGAAATAAATAGTTATCATTTTAGGAAAATATATCACGTTCGATTTTAATCCCTTAAATTGGCTTGAATAAGAATTTTTTACTATAAGAAAGTCTGGATTCTCTTTCCATCCTTTACCCCAAAAAATTCAATTGTCTAGCAACAAGGGTTTTTCTCAAAAATTATTTGAAAAGCTTAAAGAGGTTTTCTGATTGTTTCACCATATGGATACTTTAAAAGCTAGAATTGAACATTGTGGCCGTGGTTCATTTTTCTGCCTCAAACATTGACTTCCAGAATTAGATTTTTTTTGTAATATCCCAATTTGTTCGTTTGACCAAAAAATGGTGATGTTACTAGAAAATAGAAAGCACTGCGAAATGTCAAAAACAAAACAAAGGTTTTGGTAGTTAAGTTAATCAGTACGATTTAGCAAAATTGTAATAGTCCGTTTTCAGTGAAATTAGAACAGTGGATTTGGGGCCACAAATCTGAATTTGAAATAATTATTTTTTTATTATTTTGAGGTTTACAACATAATAGTATGATTGTATAAAAATTCATTAATAAATTTTAACGTTTGCATGCTTAATTCGATAAAAAGGACTAAATTGCAAAAGGTGCGAAACTTGAGTTCTATAGGCTAAAGGTATTAAATAGCTATAGAATTAACTTGTAGGAGTTCTTATGTGGAAATTAAGCCATTTTAATTGTGAGTGGACATTTACATGCATAATTAAGTGAATTTTAATGGTAACTAACAATGGTTAAAAGTGTAATTTAATAAATAAAGTAAATTAAAATAACCAAAAGCAAAGTATCATCTTCTTATTCTTATCCCCGCCGATTTTGTAACTTAATACACCATGGGAATAGCTTGAAACATTCAGCCATCTTTCTCCCTTGCATGTAAGTGATTTTTTATTCCTGTTTTTAATGATTTCTATGTTTTCAGGTTCGTTGTAGCTTAATCTAGCTAGCTCAGGGACTAATTTGTAAAACTATTGAGTTTTTTTAATTTTTTCGTTGATGAATATGTAAGTATTTTGATGTTTGATGATAGGAAATGAATGGTTGTTATTAGATACACAATATTTGTTAATTGATTTCGAATGAAATTGCAAATTAAGGGGTTAAATTGAAAAAAATGAAAATTATGTGGTAAATGTGTGAAATAATGAAAAATATGGGCTGCTATGGGCCTAAATAATATTTGACTATAATGGGTTGAAATTTAATTGCATGAATTTGCATTTTTATGAACTAGGGACTAAATTGTAAAAAGTTAAAAGTTTAGGGGTAAAAGTGTAAATTTTCAAAAATATATAATTTGGGCTGAATTGAATAGAATGAATACCAAATGGATTGAATTTGATTATTTAGATCAAGTTAAGCCTCGTACGGATCTAGATCAAAAATATATAATTGCATGACTTGTTGATCCTATTTTTTGTGATCGAGGTAAGTTCGTATGTTTAATAAGCATTAAATTATATATGTTTGAATATTTAATTGAAATAATTGTAATGATACGACACCACTAAAATTCTTGACGAGTTATTGGCAATATGTAAATCTCGGTTGAACCTTAGGAATAGAAAAGATACAAATGACATGTCATTAGGGGTTATAGTGTTTTCGGTGCTAGTCTTGTACATTCTACCGGTGGCTAAGTTTTCTGGCATGTGTTACGATCACTCATCAACTTGTGCGAACAGCATCGTGTAGCTACGGCTTCACCGTCAACTTGTGTGAGCAGACCCAGTGATAACTCGAGAGTGAACATTTATATGATATATGAGATTGAGATGGTTTCGACCATGTATTGGCACTTAATGTGCGAGATTCCCGAGTATCCGATAGTATTACGAATGGTTCAATGGGCAAAGTTGATGGTACGATGATATAAGATATGATACAAACCAGTTCAGGTATTTGTGACTAGTATGCCAATTAATTCATAGTTGATGTACTTATACATGACTAACATGGTTATTATTATATGCTAACCTTTGGATTTGATTGTAATTTACCTATGTTTACTTATGCTTCTTTAAATTGTGAATGAATGGTATATTGTACTTATTAGCCATACGAGCTTATTAAGCTTAATTGCTTACTTGTTTTTCCGTGTTTTATAGTGATTCAGAAGCTCGCTCGCTTTGGAAGTTTTTGGAGATTGCATCACATGGTCTAGCACACGAGCGTATGGCTTAGCTGTGTGGCACAAGTCAGTATACCCTCCAGTTTTCACATGGCCTAGCACACGACCTGGCACACGGGCGTGTGAGGCCATTTCGTAGGGTACACGGGCTAGTCACACGGGTGTGTGGTTGGCCGTGTGACCCGAGTCAGAGAGTTACACCGGGTCGGACACGGGCTGGGACACGGCCATGTGATCCCATTTCGAATGTCCATATAGCCTGTGACATGGGCATGTGTCCCTTGCACTTTGAAAATTTTCTATATTTTTCTAAAAAATTATTAAGTATTTGAATTAGTCCCGAACCAGTTCTAATGCTTGTTTTGGGCCTCGAGGGCTTGTTTAGGGACTATATGATTGTATTTGAATGACATTTGTTTGGATTTGAGAAATGAATGTGAAAAGTATGATTATTTAATAAATAAGTCTAGTAATGCTCCGTAACCCTACTTAGACAATGGATACGGGTTAGGGGTGTTACAAAAATAGTTTTAAAATGTCGTTTGACGAATTATAATCTTTATGGAAAAAACCAAGGAAAAATAAAAGCATGCCACAATACAGACAACATAAGAGTTAATATTTTGGCGAAGTGCCATCATTCGGTTTATACAAACTGTTATACGAAGGAAAACCAAATCCATTTATACATCGTTCAAATAAAAGAGACTGAAACTACATGCCACCTTGATTGATATACATGTTACAACTAAAACAATGGATGGCTAGCAAATGAATCCGCAGTCTGGTTGAGTCCCTTACAAGAGTCCGCAATGCTCTACAAAACTTGAAATGGTTGAAGAAACTAGGTAAATTCAAAATGAACTTAGTGAGTTCCAAGGATAATTAATAACATTTTTATTAAGGTTTCAAAGAAACAAAATCAATCTAACTAATTGATACATTTGATATTACCAAATAGCTTACACGCAGATGAAACATTATAATTGCGTACTATCCGTTGGTGAATACATATCACACATCAATTACTATTCATTGGCGAATTGTAACGACCCGATAGTCACCGGAAATCGAAAAGTGTATTTTCGAGTCTCTGTTTTCATAAAACGAATTTGTAAATATTTATTAAAAATATTTTTGAAGTTAGTTGTGTGGTTAATTATGTTTTGGTTAGGTAAATTTGCATGAATTAAGGGTAATTAGGTATAAGAACTAAATTACATAAAAGGTGAAAGTTTAATTATAGATTAAAGAAAAGCAAAGGGACTAAATAAGCAATTAAGCCCTATTTAACAAGTGTATGGTAAAAATAATTACATGTGTAAAAATAATATACATATGTAGATAATAATATATGTAATACTTAATATTTAAGTATATATATTATATTATATTATATTATATTATATTATATTATATTATATTATATTATATTATATTATATTATATTATTATAATAATTATAAAAGAATAAACAAATAAATAAAAGAAATGAAATAGAAAAGGAATAGAAATAGAGAAGTAAAACTGAAAGAAAAGAAAGAAGGAAAGGAGAAAGAAAAGGAGAAAAAGCTCAATTGGTAAGTCAATTTAATCTTTTTTCTTATAATGTTTATGTTTTTAGAATCCTAGAATTAAATGCTACCCAACCCATGTCAAAAGTTTAGAAATTATTGAGTTTTTAAATGTTGTCTATGTTGAATAATTAAAGTATTAGGGACTAAATTGATAGATTTTTAAGCTAGAAATGAAAAAGGATTAAATTGTAGAACAAATAGTAAATTTTGTGTAATATGGACTAAATTGTGAAAATTTTGAAATTTATCGATTTAAATGAAAATAGGGAGTTAAATTTAGTTTAAAGTGGAATTTGTATGAAAATCTAAGATTAATTGTGAAGAAATAAATTAGTCTCGGTTTAGGGACTAAATTGGAAATTAGGCAAATATTGAGTAAAAATTGAAATTTTCAATATGAAATTAAATTGTGTTGTATTGATGAATTTTAATTGTTTTAATTCCGTAGCTAATGTCGTACCGAAATCTTCGACTAAAAAGGGAAAAGATAAATTCGACGAGGAATAGCTCGAAATTTTCGGTTTGTATTTCTATAATCCGAATTTAGCTATTAATTGTTATAATTTAATTTAATGTATATAGTAAGTGTTGATGTGAGAATTATTGTGTTTTGCAATTGAAATGAAATTGATTTAGTATGTGATGAATTTATTGAATTGATATATATATACATATTGAATATATTAATTATTTGAAATGAAATGAATATTGGTTGTATTTGAAAAGTGAATTGAAAACCCTATTAACTGTATCAGGCTAAGTCAGATATAGATGGCATGCCATAGGATTGGAAGAGTTCAGGGAATTCTTCCACTTTGAGTCGATGAGACACTGGGTGTCAATTTACTACTTCGTATTAATTCGATGGGGCACTGGGTGCCAAATTACTTCAGTTTAACCGACGAGACACTGAGTGTCAATTTATTACTTCGAATTATCCGATGAGGCACTAGGTGCCAAATTGGTGTGTTTTGGTTGGATCCGTGTATCCGTCCGAGTCCAAGTCGTGCTAATAGGGGTAAATGAATAATAAAGTTCTATGATTGATATTGAAATGGTATGGTATGAGAAATGGAAATGAAATAGTGAATTGAAAATAGAATGTGAAATATGCTGCAAATATATGGAGTATATGAGTTATTGTATAGAAATGATTATGGAATGGATAATGCAATTGTATAATGAATTGTGAAATGCTATTTATATAGCAAGTATGAGAATTGAGATATTTGTGAAATAAATGAAATATGATATGGTTGTTGTAAAATTAAATATTTATATGTGTTTATATTTCAATTGTATATTTGTAATTTCTTATCTTTAATTATTCGAATTATAGAAATACCTCTGAGTTTGTACTCAACATACGATTTTGTTTTCTGTGCACAAATTAGGTACAGTGATTTTGAAGAGTTGTAATTGAGGTTGTGAGCATCCATCACATCTCCAAGTGCCAAGAGGGTATGTTTCAAAATTTTGAATAGAATGGCATGTACTTAGGAATCTCAAGTGTGTTCCAATTAGTAGGGACAAAAATATAAGTTATGAAAACTTAATTTTTTTTTTAAATGTTCAAATATAGTAGTTATTAGCCAAAATCACTTTGGCACCATGTGTAATATTCCTATATCAAGTTCCTTGGATTGAACTGGGTATAGGGGTGTTACACGGATACTGTCTACTTCTAAATACTAGTCACCGTTAACTTTATTTTTTTGGTTAATGTTAGCTATATCTAATAACAATTCATAGTCAAATTTCCAAGCATAATTAGAGTTAGTTCACATGTAGATACTTATTACACTTAAGCTCATATCACACGAATACCCACTCTAACTAAATCACTGTTCACATGTAGAAACTTTACGTAATACATGCATGCTTTGTATGGAACAGTCCATTGACCACTTCCTTGTGTTAGCTTCTGATCCATTTAACGCTCTGAAGAGCTACAGTTTCATATTCACGGTATTGCTCCATAAAGCCAGTATTCCATTGAAATCCTCTTTGTTAATTCGAACACTGTAACACCCCAAACCCGAGACCATCGCCGGTGTCGGACACGAGGGGTTAACAAGCCAAGTTCACATGTTTTGCCCACCAATTTGACATTTCCAGTCAGGCTGGAAAACTGCGTCACTGTCGCCTTAAAAATCATATCTCGAGTTTCAAAACTCGGAAACTGGTTTCTTAAATTTTCCCTGAATTTAGACTCATATATCCATCCATGGATTTATTTCTAGGATTTTTGGTCAGGCCAATTGGTACAGTTTATTAGTTAAAGTCACCCATGTTACAGGGATCGACTGCTCTGACCTTCGCGCGGTATAACTTGAATATCTCTCTGTACAGGGCTTTAATGCTGGTGTCGTTTGTTCCTAATGAAACTAGACTCAAAATGGAATCTGTACATATAAGGTATGTCTCCTAATTCTTTTGGATAATTTATAGTAAATTTTAAAGTTGCGACAGGGAACCCAGAAACTGTTCTGGCCCTGTCTCACAATAGCTTTAATATCTCTTAACATGTAACTCCTATGACCATTTCGTTTCTTCCATATGAAAATAGACTCATCAAGGTTCATTTACATAGCTTATTCACTATTTAATTCCATTCCTACGAATTTTGGTGATTTTTCACATTCACGTCACTGCAGCTGGCAGCATCTGTTTTAAGGTAGGTCTTACCTATTTGGTAGTCTCCATGAACCAACTAGTCTTGCCATACATAGGTTCATATATGATCATTTTAACCATGCCAATGGCTGATCATATGACCAACATTCCCATTTCCAAGCCATAGCCACATCATGACACCAAATATATACATACAAACCACAATTATTCTAAGTTCATGTTTCCTTTTCGAGCCATTTTCGCATGGCCGTACATACTTACATCACAACATATTTAACAAACAAGGGTAGTCCTATACATGCCATCTCAAGTTCAACCAAAATTTATACCAAAATGGAGGCTTGATAGTGTGGATGACTTCGACTTCAACGATCCCAAATCCGATTGCTTGAGCGAAATCTAGAAAACCGAGAGCCAAAGCAACGGGTAAGCATTTTATGCTTAGTAAGTCTCAAGGAATATAATCAACTCTAATTACAGCAATACATTCACATAACCAAATGCATCATTTCATTAATACACATTCTTACTTCACACTTCATCATTATATAATTTCACAAAGTATCAATCAATTCAATAACTGAAGTTCATTAGTCGATTGAGCGAATGTTGCTCAAACATGTCGACTTTCCAATGCACATATAAACGTACCTCATTCTTTGGGCTTTTGAGTGTACTCATTGAATTTATTACAGCAACCAACACTCACCTCCAGCCCAAGATTCTTGAACATAACCGGATATAACCATGTGCACAAATGCCTTGGTCTTAGCCCGGATAGAATGTCTCGACGAATGCCTTGGTCTTAGCCCGGATGTAGCCACTAGCACAATTGCCTTCGGTCTTAACCGGATATAATTTCCAGCATAATTGTCTTCGGATTTAGCCGGATATCATTCAATTTCCCATGAACACATACATCAATTATCATTGGACATACATAATTCATTTTCGTTACTAAGGCTCAAACGCAATTATAGTCACAAGCATATTCGCCTTGGGACTTAGCCGGGTAGAATTCAAATACTCATGCATACATAATCAATAATCAATACACATCCATACTTTATTTCACATAATTCAAGTAGGGTCACTTCTTGAGGACTTACCTCGGATGTTGTCGAACGGCTTTTTCGGCTATTCGATCACTTTCTCCTTCCCCTTGTCCAATTGTGGCCCTCTAAGCACTTGAGCTAATTCAAACAAATTCAATTTATTAAAACCTCATTGTGCTAGCTTATGGCCGAATATGACAAGGAGTTTAAATGGTCATATGGCCACCCTTTAGGTTGAATACACAATGGTCATGCACATTTTATACTACATCAAGCAATTCAATACAATTTATTCGAGCATCAAGGAAATGCTAAGGCCTTCAATAGGCTACCCAAGGCCGAATATTCATGTACATGTTGAGGTCAATTTTGCACTTAATACCTCACAAAAACAGCATGCAATTTACTAATTAATGCTTTGCACATTGTGGCCCAAAACTTATAATATAGCATCAAGCACTTATATGTGTGCTAGGCCGAATTGTGCTTGCAATTTCACAAGCATTCTTCCACATCTTCTTCTTTAAACCAATATATTCATCACTTAGTTCATAACCAAAACATAATGTGCAATCATATATATGCATATATGAGCATGGCAATTTCAAGGTGTCCATAGCCATCCAAAACACAAATTTTAACTAACATGCAAGAAGCATGAATCATGCTCAAGAATGCATCATGGCGAATATGACAATCATGCTCCTTTTCAACTTCAATCATGATAAAACAAAAAGAAAGCTCAAAATCTTACTCATGAGTAGACAATCCATCATTGCATGCATCATCATCAAGCTTCACACTTAGCATGCAATGGCTTTATCACCATAACAACTTTGGCCAAATGCCATTTCCATGGCATAACAAAGATTTGAGCCATGGCTAACATGCACATCAAATTAGCAACCAAAACATGCATGAAACTCCCAACACAACCTCATACATACCTTACTCTTGTTGCAAGTTTAGCCAAATTTCCTTCTAGATCTCTTCTAAACAAAGAAAATGAAGCAAAAATCCTTCCTTCTTCCTTAGTATTTTCGGCCAAAGAAGAGAAAAATAGGTGAACAAAATTTTTTCTTTGCTTCTCTTTCACTCACGGCAAAAGGGGGGAAGGATGAGCAAATTTTGATTTTTGTTTCTCTTCCTACATGCTTAATTTTTTATCATTTATCACATCATGCATTAACAAAACATGTCATAACATGTCTTCCTTGCCCATATTCCCTTGTCATGGCCGGCCACTATACCATCCTTGGGGAAATTTGACATGCAAATCCTTATTTTTGCATGCATGCTCAACTAGTCATCACACATTTCCCCATCATACTTTCAAAGTTTACTACTAGGTCCTTTCTAGTGAAATTCACATTTATAATTCTAAATTGAAACATCAAAATGTCATACACAATTTAACACATATCATAGGCATCAAAATAAATTTTAATTATTTTTATGCCTCGGTTTTGTGGTCCCGAAACCACATTCCGACTAGGGTCAATTTTGGCTGTCACAACTCTCCCCACTTAAGAAATTTTCGTCCCGAAAATCTTACCGTAAATAGGTTTGGATATCGTTCTTTCATAGAGTTCTCGGTCTCCCAAGTAGCTTCTTCTATCCCGTGCTTGAGCCATAACACTTTCACTAGCGGAACCCGCTTGTTTCGCAACTCTTTCACTTCTTGTGATAGGATACGAATCGGTTCTTCCTCATAACTCATATTAGCTTGAATTTCAATTTCGATGGACTAATCACGTGCGATGGATCGGATCTATAGCGTCGAAGCATCAAACGTGAAAGACATCGTGAACCTTTTGAGTTCGGGGGCAAAATCAAGCGATATACCACCGGACCGACTCGCTCGATATCTCATATGGTCCAATGAACCTCGGGCTCAACTTGCCCTTACTACGAACTCGAGTATCTTTTTCCAAGGCGATACCTTGAGAAACACTTTATCACCCACCGATACTCGATATCCTTACGCTTCAGATCCGCGACGACTTCGACGATCGGAGGCTATCTTCGACTTTCACGGATTACTTTCACTTTCGCTCAACATCCCTAATCAAATCCACCCGAAAATCTTGCTTTCACCGAGCTCGGTCCAAAACAATGGCGCACGGCATTTACGACCGTACAAGGCCTCGTAGAGTGCCATCTTAATACTTGATTGAAAGTCGTTGTTGTAAGCGAATTCAATCAACGGCAAATACCGTTCCCATGAACCACTAAACTCGAGGACGCAACATCTTAACATATCCTCAAGTATCCGAATTATCCGCCGGATTGACCATCGGTTTGGGGTGAAAGGCGGTCTGAAATGCAACTTGGTACCCAAAGCTTCTTGCAACTTTTTCCAAAATCGCGAGGTAAATCTCGGATCTCTATCCGACACGATAGAAATAGGCACCCGTGTAATCTCACAACTGAGAAACGTACAATTCCGCTAATTTGTCCATTGAAAAATCCAGACGACGGGGACAAAGTGGGCCGACTTAGTCAATCGATCTACCACGACCCAAACCGCATCCTTCTTACTTGTCGACAATGGCGGTCCGGATACAAAGTCCATTGTGACTCGATCCCATTTCCACTCGGGTATCGTGATTGGTCAAGTAATCTCAAGGCACCGATGTTCCGCTTTCACTTGTTGACATATTAGACATCTCAAACAAATTCGAGATGTCTCGCTTCATACCATGCCACCAAAACCGACGTTTCAATTCATTGTACATCTTCGTACTCCCCGGGTGGATTGCCATTCGGCTACAATGGGCTTCATTCAGAATTATCGAAATGAGTTCCGAATTCTTTGGGACACACAGACGACTTTTGAACCTCAAACAATCGTCATCGTCGATTTGAAACTCCGAGTCCTTGTTCGGAACACATGCAGCCCGTTTTGCAACCAACTCGTCGTCGACTTTCTGAGCTTCTCGAATTTGGTGTGTCAATAATGGTTTGGCTTTCAATTCAGCCACTAACACACTGTCGGATCGGACGACAAGTGCACATTCATCGTCGTAAAGTGAATAACGATTTACGACTCAAGGCATCCGCAACCACATTCGCCTTTCCCGTGATAGTCAATGATCACTCATAATCCTTTAACACTCGAGCCAACGTCTTTGTCGCAGATTTAAGTCTCTTTGGGTCATCAAATATTTGAGACTTTTGTGATCCAAGTATACATGGCACCTTTCACCAAATAAGTAATGTCGCGAAATCTTTAAGGCGAATACGATGGCGGCCAATTCGAGATCATGAGTCGGATAATTTTTCTCATGTGGCTTTAATTGCCTCGACGACAGGCCACAACTCGACCTTCTTGCATTAATACGCAACCTAACCCAAGTAGAGAGGCGTCGCTATAGATGACAAACTCTTTCGGGACTCGGGTTGCACTAGAATTGGGGCTTCATCAAATAAGTTTTCGTTGATCGAAACTTTTTGGCATTTCTCCGTCCATTCGAACTTAACGTCCTTTTGGAGTAGCCGTCATCGGCGTGGCTATCGTTGAGAAGCCTTTACAAATCGTCGGTAATAAACAAAGCCCAAAAAGCTCGAACCTCATAATATTTCTCGGGGCTTCCAATTAAGTATGGCTGAAATTTTATTGGTCGACTCGAATACCCGATGCGATACCACATGACCCAAGAAGCTAACCTCTCTTAACCGAACTCACACTTGCTGAACTTAGCATATAATTGCTTGTCCCGTAAAATTTGCAGCACTAACCGCAAGTGTTCAGCATGTTCGGTCTCATTTCTTGAATAGACCAAGATGTCATCAATGAACACGACTACGAATCGATCCAAATATGGTCTAAAGATCCGATTCATTAAATCCATAAATATCGCAGGGGCATTAGTGAGCCCAAACGGCATCACTAGGAACTCATAGTGACCATATCTCGTTCTGAAGGCAGTCTTGGGCATGTCCGAATCTCGGATTCGCAATTGATAGTAGCCCGATCTCAAATCTATTTTCGAGAACACCGAGGCTCCCTTCAGTTGATCGAACAAGTCATCAATACGTGGCAACGGATATTTGTTCTTTATTGTCGCTTTATTAAGCTGACGATAGTCGATGCACAGTCGCATGGTTCCATCCTTCTTCTTCACGAACAACACCGGCGCACCCCAAGGCGAAAAACTCGGGCGAGCAAAACCTCTATCCACCAATTCTTGCAACCGAGCTTTCAACTCCTTTAATTCGTTGGTGCCATACGATACGGAGCTATCGAAATTGAGTGGTACCGGTACCAATTCGATGCCAAATTCTATTTCCGAACAGTGGTAAACCCGCAATTCTTTGGGAAAACATCCGGTATTCACAAACCACGGCACAGATTCGGTTTCTTCTCTGATTCCTTGTCATCGAGCACGTACGCAAGGTACGCTTCGCACCCTTTTCTTACATATTTCTGGGCCAACATCGCTGATATTACAGCTGGCAACCCCTTTAAGTCCGTGGACTCAACCCGAATTATTTCATTATTCGCACCTCAAATCGATAGTCTTGCTCTTGCAATTTACAACCGCATCGTGCATGGTCAACCAATCCAAACCAAGAATAACATCGAACTCATCGAACGGCAAAAGCATTAAGTCCGCCGGAAAACAAGAACCTCGGAACACTAGGGGACTTTTCTTGCACACTTTGTTGATAAGCACGTAATGACCCAAGGGTTTGACACCGAATTACAAACTCGAGAGACTCAATAGGCAAAGTCTTTTTGGATGCTAAGGTTTCACATATATATGAATGAGTAGAACCAGGGTCAATCAAAGCAATCACATTTGTATTGAAAAGAGTGAAAGTACCGTAATGACATCCGGAGAGGCAAGATCCTCACGTGCGCAGATGGCATAAGTCCTTGCAGAGCACGAGCCTCGATCGATGGTAGCATCTCTAGATCCTCTCGACCGCCAATCGACATTGCCCATATTTCTAAGTGGCCTACCTCGAGCGATGGTAGCACGGGTTTCCACTCGACTCACATTCTGCTCAAGCATCCTCGGGCAATCCTTCATAAAGTGGTCGGCCGATCCACACTTATAGCAGGAGCGATCACGAAACCAACAGCTCCCGAATGCCATTTGCCACAATGTGGACACTCCGCCTCTCTCGGCAATCATTTCCACCATGGCGATCGAAGTGACTCGTGTGGTCACAGGGGTCGATCGCGTCCTCGTCTAGAAAAGCCCAAACGCTCTAGACCGGCTCGCATCATCTCGAAATCTCTTCGATGCTTGTTGAAGAGACTTTCCGAGGACCTCTTCGAATTCTCCAGTTCCCACATCAGCTTTTTGTTTCTCCTTTCTAAGCTCTTGACTTTACAAGCTCGCTCAACAAGTACTACGAACTCTCGTATCTCGAGAATGCCAACAAACATCCTTATATCATCATTCAGCCCATCCTCGTTGCGTTTACATAATAGCTTCGGACGAAATGCATTCTCACAGCATCGCTAAGCCTCACAAACTTTCGTTCGTAGTCGGTAAGCGGACATAGAACCTTGCTTAAGATCAAGAAATTCCTCCGCTTTTGGTCGATGAATCTCGATCGATATACTTTTTTCGAACTCGGTTTGAAAGAATTCCCAAGTCACTTGCTCTCTAGGCACCACAAGTCGAGTACTCCACCAATAGTAGGCGGACTCGCAGAAAGGAGATGGTACACTTTAAGCACTCATCGGGTGTCTGGATAGCTCATCAAGCACCGGATAGTGTTATCTAACCAAAATTCAGCTCGCTCGGCATCATCATCATCCGTAGCCTTAAATTCAGTGGCCCCATGTTTTGAATCCTATCGATTGGGGCTTACTTGACCTTATTTGGTCGATCACCGGAGGTATTGTAGGTGCGGGGTTGCATTTGTCGGGAATGGAGGTTGTGGAACAGTAGTGTTGGTTCGAATGTATTGATTAAACCATTCGCTCATCACACTATAAAAGGCTTGCCTAGCCTCGTCATTAGGATTGCTGGCCATAGGTTGAGAGTCCGCCGGCGCTGTCCCTTGCGCGAGCAGCGCCACACTCTCCACATCATCAGCTATCTTTCGGTTGGGATCGGGATCCATTGCTACAAACAAACACAAAGTCGAATTGTCGAAATCATCACACTATCGATTCATCATTTAATGGCATGTATAGCTAGACCCCAAACACATCACGGTAGTCCTAGAATCGACTAAACCGTGGCTGATACCAATAAAATTGTAACACCCCAAACCCGAGACCATCGCCGGTGTCGGACACGAGGGGTTAACAAGCCAAGTTCACATGTTTTGCCCACCAATTTGACATTTCCAGTCAGGCTGGAAAACTGCGTCACTGTCGCCTTAAAAATCATATCTCGAGTTTCAAAACTCGGAAACTGGTTTTGTAAATTTTCCCTGAATTTAGACTCATATATCCATCCATGGATTTATTTCTAGGATTTTTGGTCGGGCCAATTGGTACAGTTTATTAGTTAAAGTCACCCATGTTACAGGGATCGACTGCTCTGACCTTCGCGCGGTATAACTTGAATATCTCTCTGTACAGGGCTTTAATGCTGGTGTCGTTTGTTCCTAATGAAACTAGACTCAAAATGGAATCTGTACATATAAGGTATGTCTCCTAATTCTTTTTGGATAATTTATATTAAATTTTTAAAGTTGCGACAGGGAACCCAGAAACTGTTCTGGCCCTGTCTCACAATAGCTTTAATATCTCTTAACATGTAACTCCTATGACCATTTCTTTTATTCCATATGAAAATAGACTCATCAAGGTTCATTTACATAGCTTATTCACTATTTAATTCCATTCCTACGAATTTTGGTGATTTTTCACATTCACGTCACTTCAGCTGGCAGCATCTGTTTTTAAGGTAGGTCTTACCTATTTGGTAGTCTCCATGAACCAACTAGTCTTGCCATACATAGGTTCATATATGATCATTTTAACCATGCCAATGGCTGATCATATGACCAACATTCCCATTTCCAAGCCATAGCCACATCATGACACCAAATATATACATACAAACCACAATTATTCTAAGTTCATGTTTCCTTTTCGAGCCATTTTCGCATGGCCGTACATACTTACATCACAACATATTTAACAAACAAGGGTAGTCCTATACATGCCATCTCAAGTTCAACCAAAAATTTATACCAAAATGGAGGCTTGATAGTGTGGATGACTTCGACTTCAACGATCCCAAATCCGATTGCTTGAGCGAAATCTAGAAAACCGAGAGCCAAAGCAACGGGTAAGCATTTTATGCTTAGTAAGTCTCAAGGAATATAATCAACTCTAATTACAGCAATACATTCACATAACCAAATGCATCATTTCATTAATACACATTCTTACTTCACACTTCATCATTATATAATTTCACAAAGTATCAATCAATTCAATAACTGAAGTTCATTAGTCGATTGAGCGAATGTTGCTCAAACATGTCGACTTTCCAATGCACATATAAACGCATACCTCATTCTTTGGGCTTTTGAGTGTACTCATTGAATTTATTACAGCAACCAACACTCACCTCCAGCCCAAGATTCTTGAACATAACCGGATATAACCATGTGCACAAATGCCTTGGTCTTAGCCCGGATAGAATGTCTCGCACGAATGCCTTCGGTCTTAGCCGGATGTAGCCACTAGCACAATTGCCTTCGGTCTTAACCGGATATAATTTCAGCATAATTTTCTTGATTTAGCCGGATATCATTCAATTTCCCATGAACACATACATCAATTATCATTGGACATACATAATTCATTTTCGTTACTAAGGCTCAAACGCAATTATAGTCACAAGCATATTCGCCTTGGGACTTAGCCGGGTAGAATTCAAATACTCATGCATACATAATCAATAATCAATACACATCCATACTTTATTTCACATAATTCAAGTAGGGTCACTTCTTGAGGACTTACCTCGGATGTTGTCGAACGGCTTTTTCGGCTATTCGATCACTTTCTCCTTCCCTTGTCCAATTGTGGCCCTCTAAGCACTTGAGCTAATTCAAACAAATTCAATTTATTAAAACCTCATTGTGCTAGCTTATGGCGAATATGACAAGGAGTTTAAATGGTCATATGGCCACCCTTTAGGTTGAATACACAATGGTCATGCACATTTTATACTACATCAAGCAATTCAATACAATTTATTCGAGCATCAAGGAAATGCTAAGGCCTTCAATAGGCTACCCAAGGCGAATATTCATGTACATGTTGAGGTCAATTTTGCACTTAATACCTCACAAAAACAGCATGCAATTTACTAATTAATGCTTTGCACATTGTGGCCCAAAACTTATAATATAGCATCAAGCACTTATATGTGTGCTAGGCGAATTGTGCTTGCAATTTCACAAGCATTCTTCCACATCTTCTTCTTTAAACCAATATATTCATCACTTAGTTCATAACCAAAACATAATGTGCAATCATATATATGCATATATGAGCATGGCAATTTCAAGGTGTCCATAGCCATCCAAAACACAAATTTTAACTAACATGCAAGAAGCATGAATCATGCTCAAGAATGCATCATGGCGAATATGACAATCATGCTCCTTTTCAACTTCAATCATGATAAAACAAAAAGAAAGCTCAAAATCTTACTCATGAGTAGACAATCCATCATTGCATGCATCATCATCAAGCTTCACACTTAGCATGCAATGGCTTTATCACCATAACAACTTTGGCCAAATGCCATTTCCATGGCATAACAAAGATTTGAGCCATGGCTAACATGCACATCAAATTAGCAACCAAAACATGCATGAAACTCCCAACACAACCTCATACATACCTTACTCTTGTTGCAAGTTTAGCCAAATTTCCTTCTAGATCTCTTCTAAACAAAGAAAATGAAGCAAAAATCCTTCCTTCTTCCTTAGTATTTTCGCCAAAGAAGAGAAAATAGGTGAACAAAATTTTTTCTTTGCTTCTCTTTCACTCACGGCAAAAGGGGGAAGGATGAGCAAATTTTGATTTTTTGTTTCTCTTCCTACATGCTTAATTTTTTATCATTTATCACATCATGCATTAACAAAACATGTCATAACATGTCTTCCTTGCCCATATTCCTTGTCATGGCCGGCCACTATACCATCCTTGGGGAAATTTGACATGCAAATCCCTTATTTTTGCATGCATGCTCAACTAGTCATCACACATTTCCCCATCATACTTTCAAAGTTTACTACTAGGTCCTTTCTAGTGAAATTCACATTTATAATTCTAAATTGAAACATCAAAATGTCATACACAATTTAACACATATCATAGGCATCAAAATAAATTTTTAATTATTTTTATGCCTCGGTTTTGTGGTCCCGAAACCACATTCCGACTAGGGTCAATTTTGGGCTGTCACAAACACTTACGTGCTCCCTTGCAAGGTCGGAGCATTCACCAATCACGGTTTGCATTTACATGCCATGCCAGAGGCAAATCACATACCATTTCATATTTTTCATACATTTCTCCCATCACATCTCAACAGTTTCCTCCATTTCCCCCTTTCCACCCTTCCAGATACAAAGTTTGTGTACCTAGGAAGAGTTTCCATTTTCAATCATTCACACATATAATTATGATACATGCACGGATGGGGTGAAATTTATTAAATTTCATCCACCGAAGCTGCAATTTTCAAGTTTGGAAAATCACCAGACTTGCGACAACTTTTTGGATGGGTCTAGGCATTTCTATGTTGAAATGTCCTCATGCGTTTGAATATATATCTCTTATCTTCGAACCTCACTTTGAATCACTCAATTTTGAGTTCGAGAGATCAAATTATGATCATTTTAGTGATGACTATGTGAGCAGAATTTTTGGAAGAGATTATGACGGGAATTACAAGTTTCGAGCTTTTAATTCGAGTTTAAATTATATTAGGTTCGGTTTTTAGCTTAAATTTTATTATAGATGAGCTCAATATTGTATTTATTAGGTTTTATTAGGTTTTATTATTTATTTCAACTATTGGATATTGTTTAAGTATTTTAAGTTGTTTAGAAGTTTTTATTTCTTAGTCAAACAACAAAGTTTAGTTTAAAACTACTTCTTATTTAGATTAATTAGAGTTTTAGTATACTTTAGAGTTTTATTTGGATGTACTTGACTAGCCTACTTCTTCATAGTTCATTAAGAAAATAATTGTTTTCGTTAATAAAGTTTCCAACTCTAGGAGTTTGTTTCTTTGTGCAAGATTTTTTTCTTGTGATTTTTAGAAGTAGTTTTCTTCTCAATTTTCTTCAAGGAATAGTGAAAATTCATTCTTCACCCTTCAATTTGTCAAGAATTATTTCTTTGAGGGTTGATTAGAGCCATTAATTGAGTTTGTTGGGATTTATATTTCAAATGGTTCAATTGGACATTTATCCAACTATTCATCACATCCATCGGTTTATTTGATCCATCTTCCACTTTATTTTTTTTAATTTCTATTTTTTATTTATTTATGATTTTTATTTGTTCTTTGTTCTCAAATTTCTTCTTTTACTGTTTTCAATTTCTTTAGTTTCTAAATTTGTTTATTTCTTCTTTTCAGATCAGATCAAAATATTTCCTTTTTGAGTCAAACAGCTTAAATTCAATCATTCTTTTGCTTCCTCCGCTTCAATTACTTATCATTTGGTATCAAACTTGGGCGTTTGAGGTATTCTTTGTGTTCTTATAAACTGATTTTCAGAAAACAACCTCAAAACATTTTTTTTTTCTTTTTACCTAGAAAGTTTTTCAGTAAAAATATTTTTCAATGGGTAAATATTTTCCAAACGATTTGAAAATTTACATATTAATTCTTGGCACTTCTTAGAATATAAAAAAATTATTTCCCACAAAAAAATAATAGAAAAAGTGCAAAAATAGAGAAATACAAAAAAAAATATTTTGTAGGTTGAATTTTGTGCCAAAATTTTCCGGATCAGATCTACATTATTTTAAGAGACTCCAGTTTAAATTTCTGATTTTTAAAAATCAGGAACACCTCAAATGAAAAAATTCAAGTTGTTTTCTATTGTTTCGGGTTTTAGGTTAGGTAATTTTGTGACAGCCCAAAATTGACCCTAGTCGGGAAGTGGTTTTGGGACCGCTAAACTGAGTCACCGAAATGTTTGAATGTAATATTTATTGTCTAGAATATGTAATTATGAATGTGTGAAAATTTCAAGTTCCGATTTAGCCGATTGCATGTGAATTCAGTTAGTAGGACTTGTGTAACACTTTTGAAAAGTGAAAGGCTAATCTATAAGGACCTAATAGTGCATGTAGTCAAAGGGGAGGACTTGCATGTCAAATTCCCCCCCCCCAAGTTGTAGTGGCCGGCCATGACAAGGAATCATGGGCTAAACATGTCATGAAACATGTTTTGTTGGTGCATTAGGGAGAAACAATAAACAAATAAGTATGGGTAATAAAGAAAGAAAAAAAATGTGTGTGTGAGTGAAACCCCCCATTGCAGTGCATTGTGGAAGAGAAAAGAAAAAAATTGTTCATCCATCTTTTCATTCTCTCTTGACCGAAAATACTAGAGGAAGGAAGGAATTTTGCTTCATGTTTGTTTTGGAAGAGGATTAGGAAGAGGTTGGCTATACTTGCATCAAGATTAAGGTATGTTTGAGGTTGTGCCATGAGATTCATGCTTGTTTTAGTTGCTAGCTTGATGTTCTTGGTAGCCCATGGTTCAAATCTTTGCTATGTCATGGGAATGAAATTCGCCAAAGTAAATGTGGTGTTAATGTCATTGCATGCTAAATATCAAGCTTGATAATGATACATGTGATGGGGGATTGAGGACTCTTAGATTTTCTTTTAGCACCTTTGAATGAGATACTAAGTTCTTTGTTTAACCATGACCAAATTGAAACGGTATGGTGTTGTGGTGTATTCGGCCATGGTATATCCATAAGTATGATTCATGCATGTTGCATGGTAAGTAAGATTTAAGCTTTGGATATGTGTATATATTTGGATATAAGCCACTTGAGAATCGGCCCTTGCACCTATATGTATATATGTTTGCACACGATGTATTGGTATGACATATATGCTATTTCAAGTGTATATTTGCTTGTGATGATGTTTCGGTTATGAAGTAAATGAGAGATGTGTATTGAGCTACGATATGTAATCGTTAGTTAGTAAAATGTATGCTGTTTTGTGTGGTATTAGTGTATAATTGGCCTCAACATGGACATGCATATTCGCCACATGAAGGGAAATTGGTGTGCATGCATTCGGTTAGAGGCAAGCATATTGATGCCTATTCTTGGCTTAGAAAATTCGGCTAAGAGGAATATTAACTAATGTGTTGAGTTCGATTCATGATTTCGTACATATGCGACTTTGATGCCTAATGAGTATATATATTGGCTAAGTATCTTGAATTCCTCTTTCGATGCTCAAATGATAAAACCAATTTATTTGTTAAATTAAGCTCAAGAGCAAAGGGGAGCTAAATCCGATAAGGGAAGGAAAAGTCGTCGAATAGCCGTCAAATCGTTCGACCACATCCGAGGTAAGTTCTTGAGTAATAGAGCTTAAATTCTAAATTGATTAGATCATGTTTAAAGCAAATTAAAATCATGCTCTTTGTGTGTGGCTATTGAGCGAAATTGCAAGTGTAAAAAGTGCCTTGTGTTTGAGTTTTGCTATTGAAAATGAAATACTGAATGTGTCATAATTTATTGATAATTGTGCTCGGTTATTGAATGATGTCCGGCTAAGCCCGAAGGCTTTGTGCTAAGTGACTATATCCGGACTAGGATCCAAGGCATTCGTGCGAGTTAATAAATCCGAGCTAAGCCCAAGGCATTGTGCAAGTTACTAAACCCGGTTAAGTCCGAAGGCATTCGTATGAAGTCGCTATAACCGGCTTCATTCCCAAGGCATTTGAGAGAGTCGTTATATCCGGTTAAATTCTGAAAGTACGTGATTCTAGAATAAGCGATCTTGCTGTAAAATTTCAGTTAATGCACTTGAAAAAAAAATTCCAGCAATGAGGTATGTTCATATGAGCTTGAATTAGTTGATTCCCTTCGAATAATATTCGCTCAGTCGAGTAATGAGTTTCCGGTATTTGACTAAGGTGATCCCTTATGTATGAACATAGGGGTTGGAATGTGAAATGAGTATGATATTGAGAATTTGTGCATATGAAATTATCCGTTAGCTTTATGAATGCTATGCTTTTGTTGTGCTGGAATTTCTTGCTCAAACTTACTAAGCATAAATTGCTTACTCCGTTTTCTCTGTTTCTCTGTTTTATAGATTTTGCTCGTTAGCTATCAGATTCGGGATCATTGAAGTCGAAGTCATCCACACTATCAAAGCCTCCATTTTGGTATAATTTTGGTTGAACTTTGAAATGGCATGTATAGGACTACCCTTTTGTTGAAGGTCATGTACCTTTCGGTTTTGTGTAAACTTGGATAGCCATGCGAAAATGGCTTATATACGTTTTTTAGTATAGTACTATAATCATTTGTATGTCGATCATTATGAGGTATGGAATTGTTTTGAAACGATTAGCCATTGGAATGGTTAATCATGATCACACTTTGTGCTATGTATGCAAAAAGGGGCAATTGAATCATGGAAATCATGAAATAGGTAAAGCCTACCTTAAAGACAGATGCTGACTGCAGCAGTGATGTGGATGTGAAAAATCACTAAAAATAGTAGGAATGGTATTAAATAGTGAATAAATTATGTAAATGAACCTTGATGAGTCTACTTTCATATGGAAGAAACGAAACGGTCATAGGAGTTACATGTTAAGAGATACTAAAGTTCTCGTGAAACAGGGCCAGAACGGTTTCTGGATCTCCTGTTCCGACTTTGGAAATTCATTGTAAATTAACCAGAGGTAATTAGGAGTAATGCCATATATGTATAGATTCCTCTCTGAGTCTAGTTTCTATAGAAACAAACGGCATCAGTATTGAAGCCCTGTACAGGGACGTATCCATTTCGTAACGCACGAAGGTCAGTGTAGTCGATCCCTGCAACAGGGGAGACTTTAACTAATAAACTGTACCAATTGGCTTGACCAAAAATTCTAGAAAAAAATATGTAGATGGACATATGAGTCTAGTTTCAGGGAAAAATTACGAAACAAATTTTCGAGCTCTGAAACTCAAGATATAATTTTTAAGGCGACAGTGATGCAGTAACCAGCTTGTCTGGAAATTTCTAAATGGACTGTGAAAATAGTTAAGTCTGTGTGCACCTTGTGTTCGATTCCGGTAACGGACTCGGGTACGGGGTGTTACAAATTTATTGTATTTGATTCTAGCATTAGCGTTTCTTTTGTTTTAACTTTTCTTATTTTATTACGCATTCTAACATATTTTCGTTTATTGTGTTAATAGGTATGAAAAGAGTTACCTCTCCTTTCTCTGCGCAACTTACTTCCTTCGGGGTCGAGTTTTTATTTAGCTTTTTAGATCCTTAGGTGAACTTTGTTAGAAAGTGATCCCACATCTTTTTGAATATTATTGATTTTGATTACTCTTTAAAAGTTACAAGCGAGAAAATCTTAACTTCTTTTCTTTGTCTTTTCAAGTTGTTTATTTTTTTATTGTGAGTGTATAAAAGTGAAGCTTAATTTTCTTTAATCAAATTTTTTAGTGTTTTTATTTTAGCCTCTAATAATGGTACGCAGACATAGTATGGAAGAGGTTTTGGAACCTCCTATTGATGGGGACGATTTGCTTGAGTCCAATTGTCTTGTAGTGGGACAATCCCTTAACATTCAAGTAAGGGACGATTCTAACAAAGTGAAAAGGACTAACATCTTCCTCTCGAGGTGCTTGATTCAAGGGAATTTGTGTTCTCTTATTGTTGATAGTGATAGCTGTGCCAAAGTGGTAAGTAATTTTTTTTCCACATACCTTGTCAACATCATCCTAAGCCATATCACTTACAATGGCTTAACGAAAGTTCGGAAGTTAAGGTAGTTAAATAGTCTTTAATTGCCTTCAAAATTGGGAATTATTTTGACGAGATTTGGTGTGATGAAGTTCTCATGCATGTGTCCCATTTGCTTCTTGGAAGGCTATGGCAATAAATTCTGTGAGAGGGTTAAGGGGAAAGAAAAAAAATTGAAAAGACAGAGAGAAAAGATGTAATACCCTTAACCTGTCTCCATCGTTAGATTAGGGTTACAGAACATTACCATACAAATCAAAACAAATAAATTTAAAACAGATAAAAATGTCATTTAATATTAATTACCAAAGAATCATTACAAACCTAGAAAACATATACTTTTTGGCCTTAAATCGAGCCTTTGAGGCTCTAAAAATTTTTTGGGAACAATCTGGGACTAATTTAAAAAAAATCAGAAAATTTGAGAAAAAGTTAAAATTTTTGAAAGCAAGGGTCACATGACTGTGTGGCCAGGCTGTGTGACATAGCCCAGACCGTGTGGACATTCGAAGTTAAGACACATGACCATGTCCCAACCCATGTGTCTGCCCATGTGTGTATACTAAGTTGGGTCATGCGACTGTGTCGCCAGACATGTAACTCTTTAAGTCCTGTGTGGTTCATCCTATGTAATACCCTTAACTCGTATCTATCGTCGGAATGGGGTTACGAGGCATTACCGATCAAAATACAACTTTGAACAGATATTCATTTCAATTCATGCACCAAATAATATAATCATTTCAATACTAATCATTTAGTAAAATTTTAAATCAATCTAACATGCTTCTATTCTATAATTCATACACTTCCCAAATTAATATTCAAACATTATAACCAATGAATCATGGCAATCGAATGCTTAACTTATAACCAAGTATAGTTCATTTCATATACCGATTATATATTAAGATATCCACTCATATAAATATAATTCATTAACTACTTATCAAAAACACTATTTATAAATATGCACTTCTTCACGCTTTACTAAGTCAAACCAAACCACATGATTTATTAATCATTAATATATATATATACAGCATTAACAACTTCACACAAGGTCAAGTATAAAATTTGGTCTTACCAAATTGTGCACATTTTACCAAAATAATAACTACCAATTTACACATAAGTGCCGAATCAAATCATACCATAACGACAATATCACTTGACTAATGAAATATCCAAAATACCTAACTATCATTTACCAAATTCATAAACCACATATAAGGCACATTTTAAAACTTAAGCATTTAACTTAACAACGTAACCATTATTTCCCAAATCACAAACAAAACATATCATAGGCATGTAAAATTATATTTTACCAATTGTTAGCCAAATATAAATACACACCCCTTGACCATTTCCAAAATACACATGCATAGCCTTCTTTTAACCATATATTCGGTCATAAAATTTATTCTTCGATAATTCAACTAATTTCAAAATTTAAATCAAAACTAATTGTACCATTTATAACCGTACCTAAATGAACATCAAATAATTTACAAAACATATTCATACTTTTACATCTCAAACCGTACCTTAACAAACAATATGCAAGCTATCACATATACATAACTTAGCTTATGAAAGCATATGTATTATATCATAAACACATCATTTACCAATTTACCTCACTTAAGTCGAATTTTATAATCAACCCCACACAAAATATACCACAAATCATACTTCCAAAATGAGCTACTTTCATGGCCGATTATAATTCATCATTGACACATCTCATTTCTGAATCATATAACCAACATCACAAACATATTTAACATAAAACATACTTCCAAATTAAGCTTATAACATAACCATATATATATACCAACATTAGTATCATGATCAAGCCATTTTCGCATGGCTTATATATATATATATACACATACTAAAATCAACATATCCAAATATAATCTAGCCTATACATGCCATAGGTTCGAAATTCAACTTATAAAATACTGAAAATAGTCGATAGTGTGACAAACTTCGTTGACGATCCCCGAGCTCGTAACTTGACTCCAAAATTTATAAAACAAAGGCAAACATACACACACAGTAAGCTATCATAGCTTAGTAAGTCATAAGCAAATAAATAACTCAATGACATAATCAACTCAAATTAACCAAGCTAATTCATGCTAATATAATCATATTTAATTTCAAGCTTACAGTTTCATATTCAACATATACTATAATATATAAACTTATCTTGGCCGAATATACATATACCTATTATCAAAGTATCATTCAATTTTAAAGTCATAATATCATTATGTAACTGAATATATATACATTCATATGCATATACTCATGAATCAAACTGTAATATCACATACTTATGCATAACATGTGGCCGAATATACTTCACAAATACACATATATTTACATTAGCGTCATGTAGAATTTGCATCACATATTAAATAACCAACTTACCTTATTTTCAAATAGATAATCAACTATCACATACCTGATCACTTTAGCTCGATTTACATATTTGATCACAACTTATCATTGCTCGTTGAACCATTCGAAATTGAATAGGATACTCGGATAATCACAATATTGTACAATGCCAACGTCCCAGACGTGGTCTTACATGTAATCATATTCGATGCCACTGTCCTAGACAGGGTCTTACACGAATCAAATACGATGTCGATGTCCCAGACATGGTCTTACACGTAATCACATATCGATGCCAACGTCCCAGAAGTGGTCTTACACGAATACACATATCGAAAGTCCAATGTCATGACATATTTATCCTAGCTATTCCTACGGTTCATACGGGCTTTCGGACATCGTAACTCGGTCAAATTGAACTCGTACACATAGATTTCAAGCTTATACATATTCGCCTTCCACATATATACTATCAAATTATTTATTTCAGTATATATATAGTTCGTATTTAATCAAATAATAACATCTATTTTCTTATAAACTTACCTCGGACAACGATAATTGGAACGGGACGACTAATCGACAACTTTGGTTTTCCCCTGATCCAAATCCGATTTCTTTGGTGCTTGATCTAAACATATTCAAATTAAACTCATTCAAACATATTTTCATTCAATTTAATCCAAAAACACATAAATGGGCAAATTACCATTTTTCCCCTGAATTTTACACTTTTTACAATTTAGTCCAAATTGCACAAAACACAAAACATCCAAAATTTGCACACACCATGCTTAGGCCGAATGTTACCCATGTTCATACAAGTCCATACATTTCATTTATTTCACATTTTAGTCCCTCAATTTATTATTTTTGCAATTAAGCCCTAATTACTCAAATTCATCAAAAATTCCAATACAAAACATATCAATCCAAAACATATATTTCATAATTCATAAAATAACACCACAAAACTCAATTATTCATCAATATCATAACCCAAAATATTCATCAAAGTCAAAAATTCAAGTATGGGCTTTGTACATTACACTACAACGATCTCAAAAACGTAAAAATTATCAAAAACCGAGCTAGTTACATACCTTAGTCAAGCTTCAACAACGGCCGAATACCCTAAGCTTTATTTCTTTTCTTTCTTTTTCTTATTCGGTCATAGAAAGAAAGATGAACAAATGGCTTTTAATTTTATGTTTTATATTTTTATAACTTATTAATCATTTTACATTTATAACCTTTATAATAAAATTTTAAACCATTACAATTCATGGCTATAACCGTCCATCACTTTAACAATGGTTATATTGCATTATAAATACCTCAAATTAAAAAGACAAGAACTATTCGGCCCTTTCACATTTCACCATCAAAATTTCATTTTACTCGATTAAGCCCTTTTTATTAAATCGGCACTCAAACGACAAAATTAAAACATGAAAATTTCACAGATATAAATCCACACATAATAAACACAAAATATTTTTAAAATATTTTTCTGACTCATATTCGTGATCCCGAAACCACCATCCCGAATAAGATCTAAATCGGGCTATTACATCTTTCATCTAAAATTTAAATGACACATGGCTATATGGAGTGATCGTTTGTGTCACATGTCCGTGTGCTGACCCATGTCCCAGGCCGTGTGCTCCTAATTTAGCTTTTAAAACAAGTCATCTCATGTAACGCCCTAATTTTCGGGAATTCTGTGAATGTTGGCATAGGTTTAATTATGTTAGTGGGCCTCTAGAAGGCCCAAGCTTAAGATAGAACCCGGCAATTTTAGTTAATTTTTGTTCCATAAGAAAAAGGGGGTGAAATTACGAAATAGAACCTATGTGAAAATGTTTGAAAATGCTATAGGCTAAATTGAAGTGGCCAAATAAATAGGAGTGCAAAATAGGAGGATTTGCATGACAAACCTCCCATTTTACATGAAGTGGCTAGCCATCATGTTGTTGTAGACAAAATGTGCACTTGATATCCATAATTTATGGTACAAATTGGTACAAATTGATAATAGGTTAGGTAAATGTTCCATGATAATAGGTTAGGCAAATGTTCCATGATAATGGGTTAGGTAAATGTTTCATGATAAGAATTTCATGTCTTTTGTATTAAAGAATTAAGTGGATGAAATATGAAGTTTTATTAAAAGAAAAAGGGGTGAAAAGAACAAAGTTTTGTCCATCTTTGTTATCATAGCTGAAAGTTAGAGAAGAGAAAGGAGAGGAGAAAGCTCTTGAGTATTCGGTCATTAGGAGGAGGAAAATTGAAGGTAAGTTCTTGGTACCTTGCTTCTATTTTGAGGTTCATGAGTTCTTCTTGATTCTACCTTAACTCTTGAAGTATATTTTGATTTTTAGTTGTGTTGTGAGCATTTAGTCATGAATTAAAATGAAGGAAATGGTTGTTGTTTCATGTTCTTTTGATGAAAAATGGAAGATAGGTGAAGTTGAGCCAAACAAATGAGTATGCATGTGCCTTAGATGTTAAAGGGAAAAATCAGCTAACATGTTGTGCTTTAAAATGATGAAATAGAGATTATACTTAAGTAAAATCATAGATATGTGATGATTGATTGGTGATATACATGTTTAAATAACAAGCATGCAAGTTAGGTGTGAAAGAGTGATTTGGTAATAAATCTGCTTGGGACAGTAGCAGTAATGTGACTTTGGAAAATCACCATAAATTGTGGGAGATGAGTTAGAAGCTGCATAAATTATGTAATTAAAGCTTAATGAGTCTAGTTTCAAATGGAATAAACTAGAACATATTTTGAATTCTGTACAATGAAAAATTTGATTCGTAATGAAGAGTGGTCAGATTAGTCAAATAGTGAAATATGGGAAACTTTAAGAAAAATCTGGTATTGATTGGCCATACCAAAAATTCTGAAAATTTTATGGATAGAAGATATATGAGTCTATTTTCATGGAAAATTAACGGCACTTGATTTGGAGTTTCGTAGCTCCAGTTATAAATAATTTAGTGACTGTTGCTCAGGAAGATAGCTTGCAGTGAAATTATGATTATGTGGTAAACATTGACAAAAATTTGTTAATGAGTTGCTTATTGATTTCTTATAAGCTTACTATGATCTGTAGGTGTGGTTTGCCGAATATTGTAAGGGGTTAATACATAGTTTGTATTTGAATAGCTAGATTAACGTGTTAGTAATCCAATTGTAGGCAGTTCGTGTGTGGATCTCGTCAGGATATCGTCGCAAAGCAGTGTGTAACTAACACCCTCTTTCTTAGTCTGGATCGGCAAAAGCCGAAAAGTCAAATCTTTGAAAATCGGTATTTTGTAGATTTGCAAGTGTGCGAATGAGAAAAGCGAATGCTCGTGAGGTAAATCGATTAATGTTTTTGGTAAGTCGCAATGTTTGGACCGCAAAGTGCATGATTTCGTGCCTCGATATTTTTGGGCTTAATGGGCCAAAATTGGAATGATGGGCCAACGGCCCAATTCGGTAAGAACCCTCGGTAGTGATTCTGTTAGTACGTGAAAGGTAGGAATATGCATGAAAACCCTAAAATAGATAAATTAATGAAATATCTTTAAAAGTGGAAAATTTACGCTTTACTCCTAGGAGATAAATTACCAAATACCCCTAGGGTTAAATTGACCTAAATGCATGTTTGATGTTGTTATTTATCTTGCATGCCATGTTGTTATTATCGATGCATGGATGGGATATTGACGGAAGAAGTACTGAAAGTGGCTTGTCCATGTACTGGAGGCTTTGCCTCAATTTACTGTTAACTGAGCAGTAAGGCTGCAACTGTGGAGTGTTGGGTTGGGTGGGTTGAGCTATTCCCCACATGGAGTGTATGGCTAGTACGGGTGGAGTGTAGTGGTTGGTGGGTTGAGTAGTCTCCCCAAATGGGCTTGCATATGTTTATTGATGTTGCATGTATTTTGAAATGGGCCTATGGGCCATACTGTTATCTGAATAAGGGGCTCCCAGATTTATTGTAATCTGAAAAGGGCTCTGGCCCAGTACCACTGTAACCTGAATGGGCTTAGGCCCAATAGACTTGAGCTGACTTGGGCTTTAAATGGGTTTTCCTTACACACTGAGTTTCCCCAAACTCAGCCCTTTTATTTTCATCCACGCAGGAAATCCCCAACCATAGTGGGCTTGAAGCTGTGAGGGAATTCGGAGTGGCCACCGGTTCTGAAAGTTTGATTTTCTTCTGGTGAACTGGACATCCTTTTATTTACGTTTGAAGTTTTTGGGCTTTTAAATGTAATAAGGCCGTTTAATTATTTTTGATGGTTTTAATATGTATTACTAAGATAGGTAATACTTATTTTAACTGTTGAAATTGGATAGCTTTAGGGCGCGTTTTCAAAAACAACAGTTGATTTCAAAATAACACGACAACAAGCAAAGCTTCCGCAATGAAAGTATTTTCCAAAATTAATCACTTTTCCTAAAAATGACATAATCAAATCGGTTTCTAGAAATATCCATTACGTTAAGGTGTGGCAATGGCGGTATGCATGTCTAGGATTGGATCCGAAGGAGCTTGGTACTTAGCAAATCAGATGGACTCACCACCTCTTTTAGGTTTCCTACCGTACACGACTTCCATTCACTTTAACCTATAATGAAATTATCTTTTAAAACACTAAGTAAGTTTTTCGGTTCAACAATATAAAATGTTTTGAATGCTTCGATGTGGCATGTCGGATCCGGTCATAACGTCTGGGCCGGGTTTGGGGTGCTACATCTCAAATCCCACACACTTTTATATGACCAAAAGTGGCCCTAAACTTCTTTTCAATCTAAATCATCACAACTTACAATTTAGCTAGGCATAACCAACATGATCATATTCAAATGTGTATAGCCATAAAACCAAAGACAAAAGGCATTATGCATATCAAGGTTCGGTACAACTCAAAAACATTACCATATTGCCAAAGTAGCAATAATTCCTATACGTGTTAAAACACATATCACACATACACTTCATTTAATTACTTCATTCTCAATTTATACCACCTAGCCATACTTCTTCACAAGACACACATAAAAGACCAAATTTACCTATCAACACAAGCATATACCTCTTTTCCGGTTTCCTACCTGGTGCACAGCTTCCATTCACTTTAACCTATAATGAAATTATCTTTTAAAACACTAAGTAAGTTTTTCTGGTTCAACAATATAAAATGTTTTGAATGCTTCGATGTGGCATGTCGGATCCGGTCATAACGTCTGGGCCGGGTTTGGGGTGCTACATCTCAAATCCCACACACTTTTATATGACCAAAAGTGGCCCTAAACTTCTTTTCAATCTAAATCATCACAACTTACAATTTAGCTAGGCATAACCAACATGATCGTATTCAAATGTGTATAGCCATAAAACCAAAGACAAAAGGCATTATGCATATCAAGGTTTGGTACAACTCAAAAACATTACCATATTGCCAAAGTAGCAATAATTCCTATACATGTTAAAACACATATCACACATACACTTCATTTAATTACTTCATTCTCAATTTATACCACCTAGCCATACTTCTTCACAAGACACACATAAAAGACCAAATTCACCTATCAACACAAGCATATACCAACTAATTTCAAAAATATATATACACAAGCAGGTTAAGCATAGGCTCGAAACAGATCATATTAACATACTACCCTATACATGCCATTTATAACGAATTCAATATATTCATAGGTTACCGAAGCAGATCGATGGATAGTGTGATCGTGCTCCAATGTTAATTTCAATCGTTTGAGCTTTTTGATGATCTACAAAATAATTAAAACAACTGTATAAACAACTAATGCTTAGTAAGTTTGTATGAAGGAAACTCAAACTTATCGAATACATTAAATTAAGTAATCAAGCATAATTTTCTTAGTCATAGTCCAAATTTCCTTTTGTAGAAGCAACATCTCACATGGTTAGTTGGCGAAGCAATACCCATATAAATCCAACCAAAACATGGTATAAAACATGTCAACATTTCCATTTCATAATTCATCACTTATACATGTATAATAAACCATCATTTATTTTTAATTACACATGTGATTATAGTCCATTTCATTAGCCAAAATCATGATTCATTTCATATATTCATATACCTATTTTAGCTTTATTTACCTGTTGAACCAAATAGAATAACATCAAATACTTAGGATAGTACTCATATAACCATTTAATTCTCTAAACACACCACAAATATAACTAGATAACGATTTATAGACATATTAAACATATAATTACCAAGGCATTAATATTCATTATCAAACTATACTAATCAAAACATTCATTTCATATTCATACTTATAATACATATCTCACCTGAAACATGTTACCTGAATAGCGGATGGTTGAAGGATAAGATACTAACTATCATTTTAGACTTTTCCATTGATATCCTTTTTTTTCAAATACATCCTTTTCAACCTTTTCAATTATTTAGAAATTCCGAATGTAGTGCCATGGTGTCTTTCAACTATGGTCTTTTCTTTTTTGAGGTATTTTAATTATGATCCTTTCCTTTTTCTCAAATAAAATAAACCAATTAACAATTTCATAAACACATATATAAAGCTATAAATTAATATTTTAAATTCAAAAGTAATATTTTAAAATGAAACATGAACTTACCTGAACTCATAACGACTTCAAACACAAATCGACCACTATTCTGCTACTTTGATTTTTCTGTGATTTGTGTCCATTCAAATTGTTTCTTGATCTAGATAAATATTTTTATTCAGTTAACCTCATTCCAGCATTTAAAATAATCAATTTAGCTTATAACCCTTAATTACAAAATTTACAAAATTACCTTCAAAGTTTTCCTTTTATGCAATTTAATCCCTAAACTCGAAACTTGCAATTTCACCATTTTTAACAATAAATCATACTAGCTGGTTTTTGCCTACTCTTATAACAGCCCCTATTTATCAACAATTTATAATATTTTCCTTAAATTTTATTACTTTCACAAATAAGTCGCTAAACCTTAAAATTATAAAAAAATTACCTAACAAAATATATCTATTTAACAACCAAGCTTAACAATCTATCACAAAACTTCACAAACATATCAATTTCATCCATGGGTTAATCTATAACATTTAAAATTTTTACAAATTGATCCCCAGGCTAGCTAGATTAAGCTAATACGAGCTCAAAAATATAAAAATCACTAAAAACGAGCATCAAATACATACCATGCATTCAAAGCAAGCTTGGTCGAAGGCTTTTGCCTTCTCTAATGGTGATTTGGCTAATTTTTAAAATTACAAATTTACCCTTTTTAAAATTAGCCAAATTTCATGCTTTTAATCATCCAAAACCGTCCATTACATCTCTAATTGGTATAATTACCTTTTAATTTCGTGACTTTAAAATTTCATAGTCATTTGATCCTTTAAACTAATAGAATTCAACTTTTACATCGTTCACGATTTAGTTTTTTCAATTAATTAACTATCTAAACGTTAAAATTTCTTAACTAAATTTTAATATGAACCTAATAACTCTCTGTAAATATTTCGATTTATAGAAACGAGGTCCCGATACCTCATTTTCTAAAACCACTTGATTTTAGGGACATACCACTTGAACTTAACTACTCATTCAAATAACATAAATTACCATATCAAATTTTATTATAATATTATATTTAACTCGTAAATATTAAATTGTAATATTTAACTCGTAAATATTAAATAGTATGGACTCACTTGTCAGATTTGAGGCCCAAAAACAACTATTCCAACTCCACTGAAAATTGGGTTGTTACAAAAGAGACATTGAATAATAAAAGTCTACTTGATAGTCCACTTTTGGTGAGTGAAAATACATATGAAGTAAAATTGGAGAGTAACACACCAAACCCGGCCTAGACGTTATGACCGAATCTGGCGATATCACATGAGAGTGTTTTTGAAAACGCATTGACCTTAAAATTATCCCAACTATTAATTTTACTTAGTTCGAGAAAACTTGATTTAATTGATTTGATTTAAAACATTTCTTTTGAGCAGAAGCTTTTGAAAATCCCAATAAATTTTTGGAAATCGTTTTGTGTACGAAAACATTAGCTTTTACCGAGTTTAGTCTAAAATCCCATAAACAGTTTAAAAATCCAAATAAAGTCCATAAAGTCCCAAATTACATTAACCAACCCAGAATATAATTAAAAGAAATGAATACCGAGATTGAATTTAAAATAGTCTAAATATGTGTGGCCACTGTCGAGTCCTCTGCTGCATCGAACCGTCAAGTCTGGGGATTACCTACACAGATTAAACAGAAAAGGGTGAGTTTTCGCAAACTCAGTGTGTAATCCCCTCAAAAAATATACACAATAGCATAAATCAGGCATGCATCCAAATATCAGATAGCTCAGGCTTGAACCCTTTACAGAGTCGGTGTGAACCTTAGTCCACTCAGATAAGAATCAGATACGAATGGGCCTTAGCCCATCTCAGATATATCATGCATAACAAAACAGAATAATAAAGTCCTACCCACCAGCCTCTACACACCATCTCCGTCCAACCCTACACACCATGTGGGGATAAAATCGACCCACTCATCCCTACACACCATGCTGTACCGAAATGCGGCACATAATCAGATAATTGCAACTGTGCTGCCAGATATCAGGCTAAGGAGCCTTTCAGAATTCTTCCTCCGTATATAATAACCTAACCCGATGCAATGCAGCATACAATACATGTCATGAAAATATGCAATTAACAGATCATACATACAAATCGGTCTACATGCTAAGGGTAACATGCTAATGCACATATATCACATAGTCAGATCACGTAATCAGGGGTTAAGTGACTTTTACCGACCCTACAAAAGGTCCCAGTTGACTTGGGCGACCTAAGCAACCTTTCAGAATTTTTCAAAAAATTGAGCTCACACGTCCATGTGGCCTGCCCATGTGGGCCCACACGCCCGTATGGCCCACACGACCCAAATTGGCCTTGGCCATGTGGATCACACGGCCTGGCCTAGAATTTCACATGCTTGTGTGATTCACTCGTGTGGGCCCACACGCCCGTGTAACCCACACAGCCCAATAGGTAGAGCTCGTGTGTTGCGCACAGCCTCACTGGCCATCACACAGTCGTGTCATGCGCCCGTGTCTTGAGCGCACGGCCTGGCTTGTCGATCACACGCCCGTGTGGCATCAACAGTTTCATTTTTCAGCTTTCATTGATTCTCATTTTCTATGTTTTTGAGTACACACCTGTATTTTTTATGCTGCTAAAACAACCACGAGCACTCCCAAACCTACATACGACGTTACAACACCTAAAAATCAGTCTAAAACCTTGACTAATCTGAAACCACCTTCTTAACAAAGGTTAAAACATCGAATTAACACTTACCTCGAAAACTCGGGACGCTTCCTACTACAACTCGGCACTAGACAGCCCCTTACACCCACTCCTCTGGTGTCAAAACAGTAAACATAGCTCTCCAATTAATATCTGAAAATCAAGATTACAAAGCACCAAAAACACTTACCACTCGAACTATGGATAGCGCAAAAACTCAAAATCGCAGGAATTCCACAGCAAAATCGGTAGAATTGGAAAAATAGAACGAACTTTAGGAAAAAGAGAGAAGAGAAACTAATGTCAATTGTTCTCGGAGAAGGGGGGAAAATTTTAGGAAAAGAAAAGAATAATTTTGAAAACAAAAATATTTTTTTCAAATTAACTCCCAAATCATTACTTTTCTCCCACTAATTCACTTCCTAAACTTTTAGCCCATCTCAAACTTTCCTGGACAGACAAGCAAAAAAATGCCTATGACAAGATTCGAACAAAAGACTTCCAACATATTAACACCCCACTTAACCACCAGCCAGCAAGCCCATTCTGATATGGTTTTACAAATACTTAAATATAAGCCTATTAAACAAAGTTAAGGCTTTATTCAGAAAAATACCAAAATTTACCCAAGTCAGGGCTTGAACTTGGGACCTCTCACACATACCAAAACACTTAACCACTGAAGTAGATACACATTTATTTCATAAATTCACAGAAACAAAGGTATAACTTTTTGGGCGTTACATGGGAAAAGAAGATGAAAAGAAAAAAATATCTATGGAAAAGTGAGGAATGATCATGTTTTAACTAACCATAACTCAGATTTTTTCAATGGTGTTTTTTTATTACAAGATTCAAGGATCCATTGACGGACTTGCAATTACATTACCCTATCATCGATAGACAATTTTACTTGTGGGAGAGAGATAAGTTGAACATTAATAATTCTCCACAAGTGCTACAAGGTAAGAAAGGAAAAGAAACATTAGAAATTGAATTAAGAGGGCATACATCACATGTGTTTGATAAGTATGCTACTGATTTTTTATGACATGCTTTCTCGTTGGTCAAGTTTCAATAAACTTTTGTTTGTTTCAATTAATTTTATGGGTTTATCTAGATTTGTAAAGGTTAAATATAGTAATTTTGTTACATTCAGTAGGTTTATTAAAACGTTTTATACATTTGCTCTTGCAACAAAATTTATCTTTCTAGTTTATTAACACATTCACTCACAACTAATTTATAATAAACTAACTTATATGAAGAAAAACATTATTATTGATTCAGTTGGAATTTATCAGGAGCACAAGTAAAAGGAACTCACCAAATATTATTAGGAAAAACTTTGTCTACTCTACGGGTTCTTTCCCTTTTGCACTAGGGCCTTCTCCCATTTCTTTAGTTAAATAAAATCAAACACTCTATTAAATATAGAAATAATTAAAACTTTAAAGTAAAAATGAGAATAGATAATATGCAATCATTAGCCAGAAGGAAGTTTCCTTCACTCCATGACTTCCAGTAGAAACCTGTATAAACAATTCCAACTACCCTTTCATTTCCTTGTATTAAACTAAAGAAGGACTCAATAATTTACCAACAATTGGCTTGAAAAGGTTAGTTGCTAATCAAGTTGAAAAATTGGTTCCTTCTTCAAGTAATGAAAAACACTTTAGGTTTCTTTTACACTAACAAAGATGAACAGAGAAAAGGAAAATAAAGCCTTTTCCTCTAAACGTCTATCCTATTTATATAAGAATTAGCCCGTAATCCAATTCTAAGCAAGATACCTAATAATATTACATGCACATATGAGTTCACTAATCACACACAATTCCACTAATCACACAAAATTCCACTAATCAGACACAATCATTGAGGCTCTACATGTATCATGCAAAATGGCATGCTTCTTGTACATGTTCCACCTATTGTGGATTCTAAAATGAATGAACATGTTCACAATAATTGAACTCACCACTGGCAGGTTCGCAATGGAAGAACTTACCAAATGTGAAATAGGAATCCGCAAAATGGCGGAACTTGGCGGAACAATCTACAAGGAAAATACAATAAAATGGAACAAGTCAATTCTCGTGAATTTGACTAGCTCACACGCGAGTCATCACCAATCTCACTTGGTAAATCATCCATAACATTGATTAGAAAATTTTAAGGTGTGACATTTTTCCCTACTTAATTTAGGAAGGTAAAATTTCTAATGACATGCTTCTTGTACGTGCTCCACCTATTGTGGATTTTAAAATGAATGAACATGTTCACAACAGTTGAACTCACCACTGGTAGGTTCGCAATGGAAGAACTCACCAAATGTGAAATAGGAATCCGCAAGATGGCGGAACTTGGCGGAATGATCTACAAGGAAAATACAATAAAATGGAACAAGTCAATTCTCGTGAATTTGACTAACTCACACGCAAGTCATCATTAATCTTACTTGGTAAATCATCCAAAACATGGATTAGAAAATTTTGGGGTGTGCCATTTTTCCTTACTTAATTTAGGAAGGTAAAATTTTTAACCTTTCTTTCAACTTAGATTCATTACTCGTGCATGGATCCATGGGTTGTAATCATTGAAATTACTTTTTCACCGTGTCACGGGGCGTACCGACATTTTAATAAATGACTAATTGATTAGGATTTGTTTGGCCTAGTAGCCATAAGGCTATTTGGATGGTCAAATTCGCCATTCAGATAGGAGATAAGCTGTCTTAGTAATTATGGTCTTGCCAAATTGCCATAAGAATGAAAAAAATAACCATCTGGATGGCATTAGGGTTGTTTTGAAGTGTTTTGGTTGCATTTAAATTACTAAATGTTTGTTTTATGTATTTAAGATGTCTAAACATCTATGATATGATTCCATATTACTTTAAAATGTGATCAAAGCTCTTCAAATGTTGAACAAAGGTGCTTTTTATTAAATTATTAATGATGGTTTTGCTAAAGAAAATTTTATAAATACTAAAAATGTGCTAATGTGACATATCTTATCTATGATAATCGTCGAATATAGTAAGAGATATTGCAAATAAGCATAAAAGAAATAGAGTTATATAAAGTGAAAAAAGGGTATTGAGGTAAAAAAGGCAACCGGAGCGTTGGAGGCAAGTTGTGTATCACGTTCAAGAAAATGGAAAAATGCTACTATTAGTGACATTTTTATTCACAAAGTGTCCCTAAAAATAGCATTTTTTTCCCTCTTTAAATTAAATAGACACATGCCAAACTCGACATATTTCCTACATCTGCCACGACCTGAAAACTTCGATTCGACTCAAAAAATCGAAGAAAAAATCAAATTTCGAGTTAAACGAATCGAGTTATTAGAGTTAATCGAGTTATTCAAGTCAACTCAAATTTTTTTTCGAATTTGGAATTCAAATCAAGTTGAATTTTTGAATTTGAATAAACCGAATATCAAACTATGATATTTTACATTTTTATCTGAAACCCTCAAACCTTTTTACATTTCCCCCAAAACTTTGACTCCTTCTCACTTTCCCCCAAAACATTTACTCCCCCCCCCACCCATCTCAATCCCTCATCTACCCCAAATCCATTTCCCACCAATTTTTTTTAATATTTTCTCTACCAAATTTTACTCCTCCATTTACTTTCCCTCAAAATTTTACTCCCAAAAACCTTCAAAACTTTTTATTTTTCCCAAAATTTTTACTCCTTCTCACTTTCCCCTTAAAACTTTTACTCCCCTCCCCTCTCATCCCATACCATCCCATCCCATCCCATCCCATCCTACCCCCATCTACCCCAAACTCATCCCCCCATTTTGTTTTAATATTTTCTCTCTAAAATTTTACTCCCCTATTCACTTTCCCTCAAAATTTTACTCCTCCAAACATTTTATTTCTCCCCTAAACTTTTACTTCTCACCCTTTATCCCAAATAAAAATTAAAATCATCTAAAAAATCCCTAAACCTAAATAATAATTTTATTTATATATACTATTTATATTATTAAATTAAATTTCACATTTTGTACTATTTAAATTATTGAATTGTTTAATCATATTGAATATTTATATTAAAATTGAATAATTAATAATGCCATAAATATTTGTGTTAAAATTTTATGTTGGTATCAATTTCACAATTTATCTTTAAATTAACTTTTATTAAAAATCACATTTTACATTTAATATATTTTTAATTTCAAAATACATAATCGAAGATAATTGAAGCAACTAATTAAGCAAATAAACTAACTCAGTATATAAAAGATTAATAAATAAATTATGAGGTGATGAAAGTTAATAATAAATTTGATTATGATGGAAAATTTTGATTACGGTCAATGACAGTGGTTACAAGAATCCAAAATTATTTTTTAAAATTGAACTCGAACAAATATATTTGATTCGATTTGAATTTCATCTCACTCAACTCGATTCGAGAAAATTTTAAATCTTGTTAGGATGATAAAATATAATTCGTCAACTCGATTAACTCAAAATTTTTTCATTCGATTCAATTTAATTCGATCAAAAATTCATTCAATTTAATTCAATTCGATCGAAAATTCATTCGATTTAATTCAATTAACAATGTTGTTTTCAAGTGATTTTTTTATTAGTTGATATAGTTTTATATCCAAATATTATAATTATATATTAAAGAATTATGATATTACGAGGCTGTCTTTTTATTTCTTAGTTGTCCCTACCAATATTTGCATCCATTTATATTACTCCACGTGTTCGATTGCAGGAAATACAGAACTCTTATTTGCGGCGGAGGAACTCTAGCCTTATACCTCATCTTCTCTCTTGGAAGGGAAAGGGTACTTCGCTCGTGTCTCACAAAGATTTTGCACTCGTTTTTCCGGGTAGAAATTAATTTTGGTTTTTGTCTTAAAATATGATGATGCTTGAATCAGCTATAGCCGCCCGATTTCCCGCCGCTGCTAACTTCTGCTCCTCCGCCTTCCACCGTAACTCTCTTCCTCTCTCTGCCTACCTTTTCGAAATCATATACCTTTTTAGTGCTGTTCATGGCTTATTAAGACCTGACTAAGAGACCAACTCAATGAACTTAGCTGCCACCAATGATTCGATATGTTAGCTTTTGCTTCTTTTAAACTTTCTTGCATTTTCTAAGCCGCCAAACCGCGACTTAACCTTTTTGTATATGTTGTGCATGTACTGTTTGAGTAGATTACCGTCCTACCTGCTGCTCCGATGAGGTTACTAGTTGCCACCTCACCTCTCGCCGCCCGTTTCGCCGTGGTGGATTCGACGTAACTCGGTACTAAGTTTAATTTATATATTTCCTAATTAAGTACTTGTCCTAAGTAACACATTGGTTTTAGTCGAAATTGTAGAATTGCGCATTAGCTGATGGTGATTTTTTTTCCCATTTTTGTGTAAATGCTCATGGAGATTAAGAATAGTAGTTGTGAAATCTTAAGGACTAAGAGCTGTATGCAGGAATAGATTTCAAAGACTAAACACTGCTTCCCCTTGGATAAGAGCTCCCATAAAGAAAAAGAATCAAGTGACAGCAGAGCATTTGGGTTCTGCATCTGGTCCTACCAAGCAGAATGGAAGGCCGGATTACCATCCGTTTGAGGAGATTGGTGAGGCGAATTCTAATAATAGCGATGATGCTACACTCACAGCTGCAGAAACCTGTAGGACCATCATTGAGGTAAATTGCTTTGATTGTTGATCAAAGAATCAACTTCAGAGTTCAGATGCATGTCATTTAAGGGAATTAAAATTTTATTCTCTAAGAGAAGAAAACTAGATGTCTTTTGAGGAGTTTTGGGATCGGCTAACATTTGGAATATGTACTTTTATGCTATATTATCCGGATAGTAGAAAATTTAAGTGTTGGATATAGGTGGGTGTGTTTGATTTTTCTAAGGTTCTCTTTTTATGTCTTTGGAGAGTCATACCCGTGTTTTAATATATGGTTGACATGGGTGTCAGTTTTGGGTGGTTTAAGAAAATTGAATAGTCAGAGCAAAATGGCTTCCTACTTTTTAGCCCGTATGTGCGGCTAATGTTGGCTATAGTATATCATATTCAGGTGAATACTAAAGCTACACTTATGTTTTCGGGGATGATTAATGATGAAATTCATGAAAGTATAATGTGGCCAGACTTGCCTTATGTAACCGACGGCCATGGAAGTAAGTTGACTATTCTCATATCTGTGATTTAGGCTTGTCAGTCTTATTTTATCAAATTGAAGCTGTACTCTGATGCCTTGCAGATGTATACTTTCAAGTAAAAAGTGATGAAGATATTTTGCAAAGTTTTGCTGTAGAAAATAACTTTCTGGTATGCAATATTTTCTTTCTGTTAAAATTTCCAATGCTGACCTGCAATAATCTGAAACGCCTGCATGCATGGCTCAAGATGGTGCTTAGATTCTGTCTGAAGCATTTGTTTTTCAATATTGACATTAGTCTTGTTTGTCAAGGTAACCCATGAATAACTAAAAGTTCTTGAGTATTTACTATATGTTTGGTAGGAGTAATTTTTTACCCATATTTTAGTACATGAGTAATAAACTAATTCAATTGGTAATATTTAGCCATTCCCATGACCTATTCTTAGCAAAAAGAGGAAAAGACTTTTGCTTATTTTGAAGAGCTCCTTTTTTCTTTTTCTTTTTTTTACAAGAGTTTTTACTCATTTTTCTAATTTCAAGTTTAAAACTGTATTAATTATTTTTTATTTTAAGTAACTACTGTAATAAATAGGCATTTTCCTCATCTTATTACACTACTAACCAAATGAGGCATTAATGTTATTGATTTGACATGATAATGAATGCGCTATTCTAATCGGAATAATGGGCTTCAATTTGAGTAAATTGGAATAATTTATAAGAATAATAACCTTTAGTTGCAGTCACATACGGAAAGGTCAACTTATAGTTCCTTTTTCTTTTTCCTGTTGCCTTCCTGAAAGCTTACGTTGTTCATTTATGCAGCAAGTCATTTTAGGCTTTGATACTACAGAAATCATGAAGGAACTTGAGTTATCAGGCCCATCTGAAGTTGATTTTGAAATTGAGGATATTGACGATGAAGATAGTGATATTGAAGATGAAGATGAAGATGAAGATGAGAATGCTGAAGAAGAGGATTATGATGAGGTTTGACCCTCTCCTTTCAAATTTAACTTGTGCATGAACTTAGCTTTTCATGCAAGATGTTTCTTCTAACCTGTCTAAGACATCTTTTAATTTCTTATTTGTAGGATTTGGTTGCTGCTTTTGAAGATAATGATCAAGATGACTCTGATGGGACACTAGGAGACTGGGCAAAATTGGAGACTATGCATTCCTCCCATCCGATGTACTTCGCCAACAAGTTGACTGAGGTAATGATACTTTATGTTTGATAGTAAGGGCAAATTAACGCGGAACACTGCTTGGAAGATGAGTGAACTAAATCCATGTTTATGCCAATATAACCTTTCCTGGCATGTGTCAAGCTTGATTTGAAGGAACCCTTGGTAGCAACTATGTTTTAAAGAAAATATCTTTGATGCATGGGTTTGTACCAGTGAACATTTTCTCACTTTATCTTTTTTTATTTGTTATAGGTTGCTTCAGATGATCCTATAGACTTGATGGAGCAACCTTCGGATGGTTTAGCTATTCAAGGCCGTCTAAGGCCAGCCTTCATTGAAGAACATTCTGAAATTCAGAAGCATATATCTACCAATCAGTCTCGCAGTTCTGATAAACATCAGGTTGAGAAAGTTGTGGGAGACAAAGTAGAAGATGTTAGCATAATTAATGGTCACAGAAATGGGTTAGGATCCTCAGAAGATAATTCAACATCAGAAGAATCTGAGAAAAATGAAATCTCCATGAATGGGTCTTTGTTTTACAAATTGCAGATGTCTAAAATTCAGCTAATTACAGCACATGGACATCAGGTTTGTAGAAGGCTTTCGTGTTTAGTGGTTTTCATCCTCTTTCTCTTTTAAATTTTGTTTGATTAATGTGTGAATTCTTTTATTACTTGTGTTCGAGATCATTTGCAGTTCTGGTCTTGTATCCTGTTCTTAGCTAGATTAATAAAGTTGCTGATTGATATGCATTGTTTGTTAGTGTTATTAAGAAACATTCTTCTGTAACTAAATCATATTGTCATATATAATTTGCAACATAGAAAGGCTGTTCCATGGAATATAATTGAGTGCTACGCTAGCACTTGTTCCATCAGCAAAATTGATTTCTTCCATTTCTCCAGACAGATGTTGAATTAGAAGACTTCAAACAAGCTCAACCTGATGCCATTGCACATTCAGCAGCCAAAATCATATCTCGCCTGAAAGCTGGTGGAGAGAAGACCGTACAAGCACTTAAATCACTATGTTGGAGATGCAAGGGTATCCCAGTTGAGGTAAAAAACATTAAAATGGAAGTTAGGAATAACTTAACTTTGTGAAAGTCTGCTGTCTGGATGTTTAACTACTGGCACTATATCTGACCATACTTGGCAAAGTGTAAAATGTTCAAGTTTCGGAAACATGTTCTATTTTTTTTTTAAAAAGGAACCTTGAGGACGTTGACAAGTAAGATTCGTTGCCTTAACATATCCCTAATACCTTAACATTTAGTATCATTTGTTGTGTTAATTATAATACTTTAGATGATGATTCGTTTTCTTTGCAATTCATTATAGGAGGCAGCAATTATCAGTGTAGACTCCCTTGGGTTTAACTTGAGAATTTCCTGTGGAACCCAAATCCAAACCTTAAGATTCACGTATAATGCTCGGGTATGTCCCTTGACTTGTTTCTTCTTATTATTATTCTTAAGATCATTGGTTTTAAGCAGTTGTCGAATTTGGCCTTTGCAGGCAACTTCAGAGTATAGTGCTGAGCGACAAATTAAGGACTTATTGTTTCCAAGGAGTCATCAAAAGCCACAGAAGAGGATAACAGGGTCATCAAAATGAGAGCTAAAGTCATCAGCATAATTCTGAATAGTTTTGTAAAATGCAGGCTGAAAGAAAGCAACAGTAGTTTCCAGCATCAAGTGTGTAAGTATTTGTTGACGCGATAATAAATTCTTTCCTTGATGATATCACAATTTAATGTTGCCAACAACCAAAAAGTCTACAGACTGATAAAAAGCCAATTGGAGGACAAGTTATACAGGCGAAGATGATCCAAAGTCTAAAAACGAGTTTAGTCTGACTTGTACGATTAGCTACCTCTACTTCAACAAATCCCCAACAAGAGGATCCAATGAATCCATATCCAATAAAAATTGGATTAAACCAGTAAAATAGTTTTTGCCTTTAATATTTAAACAGATGAATATTGTGTGTTAATATAATATTTAAAATGTGTATAGTATTAACCATGGGAGATAAGTGAGATGATAAGTGTCTCTCCTACCTTAATCAGTGGTTGAGGGTTCGATTCTTGCCTTGGGTATGAGGCAACTTTAAAACTCGTGGTCAACATCAATTAAGAAGAAAAAATACCTAATACATAAATGGATTAATCTTAATAATCTTGATATCTTGCTTACCATTTCAATTTTTTTCTCAAAAAAAAAAATAATAAGGTAGGATAAATACAAAATCTAAAACCTAAAATCATGTAATGGCTAAAATCATTTTGATTCTCATTTTAAAAGTTCTAACTATAATTACAACCCAAAAACAGATGTTTGAAAATAGTAGAATATATCATTAATGAAAGGTTAGTAATCAATTAACAAAATGGTTTAATATGGCATACTTGAGAATTAAAATTAAAAAAAACCCAAGAATGTAATTAAGTAATCTTAAATATTCAAAAGAGTTGAGAATATAATAATTTCAAGAGCTTTCTTTCCTATCCACTTATAGGAAGAAATCTATTTACAGTATAAAATTAAAGTAATTTTATATTATTTTGTATCTTTTGTACGATTAATGTTTTAACAATTTAATCGTTGAATTTATCAATATAATTGTATTTTTCATGCATGCATTTTTTAAACCGATCCGATATCACTATCATAACGATCTACAAGATCAGTATATATTAATATTTATTAAATGATTGAAAGTTTTTACATAACGTAAATAGATAGGAATTTTAATTTACATCAAATCTGAGGTGCATGATCTATATAAATGAAATATGAATTATGTCGGTTACATTGTTAAAATATTAATGGTACAAAAGACACAAAAAGTGTAAAATTACTTTAATTTTACCCTTGTAAGTGGATCCTCTCCTATCTTTTGATTATTTTATAATTTGAAATATAAAGTTAAACATCTAGATTTATTTAGTAAAGCATACACAATTTGCATTAAGAACTCAGTTGTAAGCATTTTAAAAATAGCATGCATTGTATATTGTTACAAATGTATTTTTATTTTTTTTTGCCATTTGCAAATGTTAATTACTCAAATATTGGAATATATGTTGCCACGTTCATTGAAAGCGAAATAGATGCTATAGTATTGTCTAAATTGTTAGGATGTAAAATTTTATAAAATAATGTTGTGAAAATAAAATAAAAAATAAAGAACATACAGATTTTTACGTGGTAACGCTTTCGGGAAAAAACTACGAGCAGAGGAGAAGAAAATTCACTATGTCGAATTCGAATAACTACAAGATGAATAGACTATGTCTATTTATAGGCTTGTAAAGTCATATTCTAGTAAGACTGAAACACCTTATTCTAATCAATATCAAATAGATGGAATTTAATAAGGTTTAAAAAACCTTATTCTAAAATAAAATAAAAAAAGTGTAATTTTATATTGATTCTTCTTTTATTTTATTTTACCACTGTATTTTATTTAAATAAGGATTCAGGTCACTTAATTCTAACAATCTCCACATTGACATGAATTCTCAATGAACAAGTTCTTCATCGCGAACTCTCAACGAACAAGTTCTTCACCTCTTCCATAAAACCCCTTAAGGGTTTAACTTCAACAATGAACACCAACTAAGTTTAAGCAATGCTCAAACTTGGTTATAGGAAGTGACTTAGTCATCATATCTGCAGGATTTTCATGAGTACTAATTTTGCTCACAACAATATCACCACGAGCAATAATATCACGAACAAAATGATACCGAACATCAATGTGTTTTGTTCTCTCATGAAACATTTGATCTTTTGTAAGAAATATGACACTCTGATTGTCACAAAATACTGTGCTGATTTGAAGGTCTTCATTGAGTTCACTAAAGAGTCCCTTCAACCAAATAGCTTCTTTACAAGCCTCAATAATTACCATGTACTCAGCTTCAGTAGTAGACAAAGCGACTGTAGTTTGCAAAGTGGCTTTCCAACTTATTGCACAACCTCCGATTGTAAATACATAATCTGTGAGAGATCTTCTTCTATTAAGGTCTCCAGCAAAATCAGCATCAACATACCCAATAATTCCATCTTCAGTTCTTCCAAACTGCAAGCAAACATCAGTAGTACCTCGTAAGTATCTTAAAATCCACTGAACTGTTTTTTAGTGTTCTTTACCGGGATTCACCATATATCTACTAACTGCACTGACTGCATATGATAAATCTGGACGTGAACAAACCATAGCATACATGAGAGATCCCACTGTAGTAGAGTATAGAACATGTGACATGTACTCAATCTCATTATCTGATTGTGGAGACAAAGCCGATGAAAGTTTGAAATGAGCTGCTAAAGGAGTACTAATAGGCTTAGCACTCTGCATATTGAACCTGCAAAGAACTTTCTTAATGTACCCCTTCTGACTTAGGCACAATTTACTTGTTTTTCTATCTCTGAGAATCTCCATAACAAGTATCTTCTTTGTTGGTCCTAAATCTTTCATCTCAAATTCTTCACTTAGTTGGGCTTTAACCTTTCTTATCTCTCCTTTATCCTTTATTGCTATCAACATGTCATCAACATAAAGAAGTAGATATACAAAAAAACTATCACTGTTTTTCTTAAAGTAAATACAACTGTCAAAACTGCTTCTTTTGAAATCGTGAGAAGTCATAAAGGAGTCAAACTTTTTATAACACTGTCTTGGTGACTGTTTCAAACCGTAAAGAGACTTTTTTAATAAGCAAATATACTCCTCTTTTTCTAAGACTATAAAACCCTCTGGTCATTGCATGTAAATGTCATCCTCAAGTTTTCCATGCAAAAATGCAGTTTTTACATCTAACTGCTCAAGCTCCAAATCATGCATGGCCACAATACCAAGTAAAGCTCGAATTGAACTATGCTTCACAACTGGGGAGAACACATCTGTGAATTCTACTCCTGGAATTTGACTGTAACCCTTTGCAACAAACATTGCTTTATATCTGGGTTCTTCAACTCCTAGAGTCCCTTCTTTCTTTTTACAACGAACAGTCTTTTTACCTTTAGGAAGTTTCACAAGATCTAATGTTCTGTTTTTGTGAACTGATTCCATCTCCTCTTGCATAGCAAACATCCACTTTTCTGAGTCTTCACAGCTAATTGCCTCAGAATAATTAAATGGCTCCTAGTTTGCATCTATATCTTCAGCCACATTTAAAGCATAAGCAACTAGATCAGCCTCGACATACTTATTTGGAGGTTTAATTTCTCTTCTAATTCTATTTTTGGCGATAGAATATTGCGGTGAAGAAGTAACTCTATTCTCAATTTTTGTACTGGCTTGAGGAGTTGACTCTGTATTAATCTGATGCTCCAACTGCTTTTGATTTTCTTTATTGGAAGAGTCTTTAAGAGATAAGTTAGGTAGCATATCAGTTTCATTAAAAACAACATCTCTGCTAATCACAACTTTTCTATTTTCAGGACACCATAACTTATACCCTTTTACATCAGCTTTATAACCAAGAAAAACACATTTAATGGATCTCGGTTCCAATTTTCCATTATCAACATGAGCGTACGCGGGACACCTAAAAATCTTTAAATTAGAATAATTAGCAGGATTACCAGACCATACCTCTTGTGGAGTCTTTTTCTCAATGGCAACGGATGATGATTGGTTGATCAAAAAACATGCAGTAGAGGCTGCTTCAGCCTAAAACGACTTTGGTAAGTTGACATTTTGACAACATACATCAAACTTTCTTCATGATCATTCTGTTCATTCATTCTACAATGCCATTTTGCTGTGGAGTATGGCAAACTGTCAAGTGTCTCACGATCCCTTCTAACTTGCACAATCTATTAAACTCATCAGAATAGAACTCTAAGTCATTATCTGTGCGGAGGTATTTTATTTTTTTTTCCATCTGTTTTTCAATCGTAATTTTCCAAGACTTATATGCGGAAAACACATCACTTTTCTGCTTCAAGAAGAACGCCCAAAATTTTTTGGAAAAATCATCAATAAAGGTTAGGATATAATTAGCTCTACCTCTCGAAGGCACTCTAGATGGCCCCCACAGATCAAAATGAATATACTCCAATGTTCCCTTCGTGTTATAGATTCCTCTGGTGAATTGACTCTCTTTTGCTTCTAAAAAACACAGTGCTCACGAAAATTCAGTTTACAAATTCCTTGCCCATCAAGAAGTCATCTTTTGCTCAATTCTGCCATGCCATTCTCACTCATATGCCTTAGGCGCATATGGCAAAGTTTAGTAATATCATCATCTGACAAGGAAGAGGAAGCGACAGCTGCATTACCAGTAACAGTAGAACCCTACAAAACATATAACTTGGCAATCTTTCTCTGCCCTTTCATCACAACAAGGGAACCTTTGGAAATCTTTAAAACCCCACTTTCAGCTGTGTATCTGTACCCTTTTATATAAAGAGTACTCAATAAAATTAAATTTCTTTTCAATTCTGAAACATGTCGTACATCACTGAGTGTTCTGACAACTCCATCAAACATCTTAACTTTAATTGTTCCAACACCTGTGATTTTACACGAAGCATTATTTCCCATCAAAACAATACCTTCAGACACTGTTTCGTAAGTTTTAAACCAATCCCAATTAGGATGATGTGGAAGGTGCAGCCTGAATCAAGTATCCACTTCTCGCTCACTTTAGAATTGTTGACTGAAGCGACTAGAAGTTCACCATCGCTATAGTCTTCTACAACATCAGCTTCACCAGAATTTTCTGATTGTTTTCCTTTTTGATTCGTAGCCTCCCTTTTAATCTTGTTCTGTAGCTTATAGCACTCAGATTTAATGTGCCATTTCTTCTTGCAGAAGTTACAAGTTTTACCTCTGTTTGAAGACTTTGATCTACCTTTAGATTTACCGCGAGGATTCCGTTTCTGTGTCCTTCCACGATCGTCATCAGCATTCCGATCTTGTCTCCTATAAATAATGAGACCTTCTCTTTGAGAGTCGGGTTTAACCACAAGATACTTCATCTTATCATACGAGGTTAAAGAATCATAAACCTCATCAACTGTGAGAGACTCACGGCTATATAAAATCATGTCTCTAAAGGTTGAATAAGACGGGGGCAACGAAAAAAGTAGAATTAACCCTAGATCTTCCTTATCATACTGAACCTCCATGGCCTCCAAGTTTGAGAGAATTTCTTTAAACACTGTTAAGTGTTCGTGTACAGACGCACCTTCCTCCAAACGATGAGCATAAAGACGCTACTTCATATGCAACTTGCTTGTTAGATTTTTCGATATACATATTTGTTCTAGCCTCTTCCATAATACAGCGACGATCTTCTCTTTCATCACATCCTGTAAAATTTCATTGGACAAATACAGATGTAATTGTGTTAACGCCTTTCTATCCTTACGCTTCTTCTCTTCATCTGTTAATTTCGAAGGCATCTTATCTATCCCTAGCAGGGCATCCTCTAGTCCATCTGCTTAAGAACTGCTTGCATCTTAATCTGCCACAATGCAAATCTGGTGTTGCGATCCAACAGTAGAATTTCATACTTTAAAGACGTCATTACCGTGATCGAGATGAACAACCCGAAAGCTCGGATACCAATTTGTGAAAATAAAATAAAAAATAAAAAATAAAGAACACACAGATTTTTACGTGGAAACCCTTTCGGGAAAAAAATAGAGGAGAAAAAAATTCACTATGTTGAATTCGAATAATTACAAGAAGAATAGACTATGCCTATTTATAGGCTTGTAAAACTATATTCGAGTAAGACTGAAACACCTTATTCTAATCAATATCAAATAGATGGAATTTAATAAGGTTTAAAAAACCTTATTCTAAAATAAAATAAAAGAATTGTAATTCTATATGGATTCTTCTTTTATTTTATTTTACCACTTATATTTTATTTAAATAAGGATTCGGTCACTTAATTCTAACAAATGTTGTAATATGTTTGAGAGGGTAAGTAATGCAAAATGTATTTGATTCCAAATACCTAACTATAATAATCATATTATATCACGTTATATGTAAACAATTAAAAAAATAGTAGCATAACAATAAATCTGGATCTTAGTAGTTTGTTCATCTGCGGTTTTTGCATGCATTTTTTTCGTTTGTCTTTTGACACAATTTTTTTCTAGGGCCCATGGAAGGGGCCATGGAGGATGAGTTGGAAAATTTTATTTTTGTCAACGGGAAGGTGGAGGCATTTCAACAGGAGGAGAGTGAGTTAGAAGAAGATTTCAAGTTTTGTTTGGTTGGAAGTTGTTTGACAGATAGTGTAGTGCACTTCTCTTCATTGAGGAACACATTGGCTGATTTATGGTACCCTATTGATGGTATTTCTATCACAGATCTAGGTGAGAAGCAGTTTTGTTTCAGTTTTTCTATAAAGTTGATGTGAATTGGGTTTTGGAGGGAACTCCGTGGTTTTTTAATAATCATTTATTGTTGTTGTATAAGATTCAACTAGGGGAGGGTCCAAATACATTATCATTGTTATATGTGGAGTTTTGGGTGTAGATTCACGATCTGCCTCTGGGTTTGATGTTAAAAGCAATGACACATCAATTTTGTTCTTTTTTGGGTAGTTTTCTTGATTATGATACGAAGATTACAATGTTTGTTGTAAAGAGGTATATGAGGATTAAAGTTTGATTGGATGTTTGACTTCCATTGAAGTGTAAAAAGAAGATTGTGTTGAGGGCTAGTTCGATTGTATATGCTAGGTTTCAGTATAAAAAGCTCAGCCTATTTTGTTTTCTCTATGGGAAGCTTGAGCATGGGGAGAGTTTTTTTTCTCGGTTAGGGTGAGGATAGATCTAACTAAGATTCTTTTTGGGTGGGATATTTTGTTGCGTGCTCTGGTTAGAAGAGGGTCTTTGGTGGTTAGCCGATGGTTATGAGAGTTTGATAGAATGGTGAGTCAGAGGTTGGATAAGGGTAAGAGTATGAACGAGTGTGATTTTGGGGATAATGTTACAAATATCTATCTTAATCGCAATCAAACCATAAAATTCCAATTAGCTAAGGAAAATGAATGAGTACCTAACTGGGAGAATGAGTTGAAGGTTAATGGGTCTAATGATTCTGAGCTTATGGGGTTGGGCTCATATGGTAAAGAGTGTCCTATTCAATTTGTTGAGGGGAAAAAGAGCTAACGGATGCTTGGTGCAATTTCTACTGGTTTGTTCAATGGCGATGTTAAGGTGTCAGAGGAAGGTCAAGATAAATCGGCTAGCTCTACAATGTATGCCAGCTAGGAAAAATAAAAACTTTAAGTTGGAATGCCTGTGGACTGGGGAAACCACATGCTATAAATTATCTCAGGAATAAATTAAGAGAAATTTGTCCCCAAATTGTAACAGCCCGATTTTGAGGCTAGTCGAAATAGTGGCCTCGGGACCACAAATCCAGAGTTGAGTAAATTATTTTATTATTATTTTGGAGTCATAGCATGTTTATAATAGTACATGAAAATTTTGGTGAGTTAATTTTGACGTTTGTGAGCCCAATTGCGAAAAAAGACTAAATCGCGTAAAATGTAAAAGTCCTAAATTGATAGCTAAAGGTGTCAAATAGCTAGAGAACCAAAATTGAGGGCCTTTAAAGGGAAATTAGACCCTTTAAAGAAAGCATAGCCTGCCATGAGACAAGGAAATCAATTAGTCAATGTGTTAGGTTTTGATGACATTAGCAAATTGAGTAAAATAAAGAAAAGTTGTCATCTTTTCTTTTCTTCTCCCATACACCACCGAAAATCAGCCATTGAAGGGGGTTTGAAAGCTTAAAATTTTTAGCTACATAGTTGACTCACAAGTAAGTGATTTCCATACCCTTTGTTAATAATTTTTGCATTTTTGAGACCCTTGAAGCATGAGCTTTCAAATGATGGGTATGTCTTGCAAAATGGTTGAAGGTCTAGGGTTTTTCCTTGAGAGCATTTAGGGTGTTTTCTAAAATTTTATGGAATAATATGAGTCTTAGTTGTATACTAGATAACTTTTGTGAAAAGTGTTACCATGAAAACACCTAAAGAGACCATTTTGCACAAGTTGTAAAATAATTGATAAATGTGTGAAATAGGGAGAATTTGGGGTTGCTATAAGAGTAAAAAGAGTTCATCTAGGCTTAAGATACAAAGAAATTTGATAAAAATTTATTTTCAAGCATAAGGGTAAAATGGTCATTTTGCCAAAGTCTAGGGGCAAAATGGTCATTTTACCAAAGTCTAGGGGCAAAATGGTCATTTTAACTGTAACACCCCAAACTCGGCCCAGACGTTATGGCCGAATCTGACATGCCACATTGGAGTTGAAAACCCATGTTCCGTTTTAGTGTTTTAAAAACCATATTTTTTTTTGTTGAGTTAACAAAGTGTATGGAAGCTGAGCACCAGGTAGGTATCCGAGACAGAGGAGGTGAGCCATGAAGGCTGCTTAAGTACCAAGCTCTTTGATTGGATCCAATCCTAGACATGCCCACAACCATAGCCACACTTTGTTATATCGTGTTTAAATTCGTTTAAGTGGACGTCTTTGATAAATCGATTAATCGTGGCGTTGAGATATTTTGAAAACGAGTATCGTTTTGAAAACATGTCCTAAGTCTAGCCCATTTGAATAAATATCAACCAGGTTTAAAGTCATTAAAAATAAAATAATCCCGAAAAGAAATAAAAGGAAAGTTAAAATGGCCTTATTAAAACCCAAAAATAAATAATAATTAAAGGAAATTTAATAAAAACCAATGCTTATTTAAAAGCCCAAAGACGATCACCGTGGCTACTCTAAATCCCCTCCGGCCCAAGTCCCCACATTAAGGCTCACCTACGAGGTTAAGGAAAGGGGGTGAGTTTGGAAACTCAGTGTGCAACAAGCCCCTTTCAGAGCCTGAAACAATAACAGCCTGTTGGGCCTAAGCCCAAATCCAATCTCAACATGTACTGGGCCGTAGCCCTTTTCATATTTCATATTTCATAACACTGGGCTGAAGCCTTTTCATATTTCATATTACTGGGCCGAAGCCTTTACTGTAAACGGTATGGCCCATAGGCCCATTTCAATATCACATGTAATGTCAATGAGAGAATGCAAGCCCATTTGGGGAGACTACTCAACCCACCATCCGCTACTCTCCACCCGTACCAACCAACACACCATGTGGGGATGAACTCGACCCGCCCCGCCATAACTCTCCACTGGCAGCATAGCTGCTTTATCATATAATTGGAGGCCTAGCCTCTTTTAATAACTGGGGCAAAAGCCCTTTTAATAACTAGGGTATAATCCCTTTAATAACTGAGGCATAAGCCCTTTAATAACTGGGGCATAAGCCCTTTTGCACTTCCTCCATCCATATAAAAGCCCAACCCAATGCATTTATGAATACATCATGTGCATATCATACATATCATGTGCATAGCATACATGTCATGTGCATATCATACATACCATGTTTACTAAAATCCCATGTATCAAAATTCACATTTAAACCCTAGGGGTATAATGGTCATTTTTACTTAGGGGCAAAAACGGTCATTTTCATATTATAAGGGTAATATCGTAATTTTACCAAAATTTAGGGATTTTTCCATGTTCATCATCAATTACTAACTATTCATTTGTTTAAACAGCGTTTCTGGCCCACTTTTAGCGAAACCGAGTTATTGGGCCTAAAACCCCTAATGGGCTCTACTTAGCCGATTTTGTCATCTAGGCCCATTTAGCCCATATCCATAACAGTATTAATAGTCTTAACTTGCAATTTAACAGATTTCCATTTTCTACCAATTTTCCCAAATGGGCCCGAAAACCTATTGGGCCCTATTGTAGCCCCTCGAGGCCCAACTTATCGTGAATGCCAAAAATCACGATCTTACTGTTTCCAATGTTCCTGATCATCATCTCAACGAATCTAACTAACTAATGAGTGTTCGCTTGCTCACAAGTCCTCGAAATGCCAGAATTTCGGCATTTCGGCTTTTCGGCATTTATCGCTTTAAGCTATGAAAAAGGGTTCGTTACACACCTGTTTGGCGATATTCCTCAACGAGATCTCCTACACGATTTCTCCTATATCCATCGTTAATAATCAGCTTCCCATAATTGAACCAAACCAAAAATCATCTAATATTTAATACTTACACATTCGACCACCATCCATAATGGCCTTAGGAATCTTACCTTGCCACGATTGATGACTAGGTCTAGCCACTCTGGTGATCCAAGCTACTCCAAGTCAACACTACACCTTGCTGCTCCTCCACTAAATAAACTACAAAAATATTAAAAGAAGACCCCATAAGGCCTATACCCATATTCGGCCACCTCCCTAAACTAGAGGGGTTTCGGCTTTTGGCCAAAAGTTACTCTAGGAATCGTTTAGAGTTCGAGCACTTACCACAGTCTTTCTTCTCTTGAATCCGTATACCTAAAAGGTAAAGGAATTGAACGCCAACAATTGAAAAGGAAAGAAAAGGTTGCTGGTCACAAAGAATCGGCACCACCCTATCTTCACTGATTTCAGCTTTTTGCGGTATCTCGGCAGAAGTAGAGATAAATGAAAGAAACAATGGGTGAATGGAGGGAATAGTGGGCTGGTTTGAAAGAAGGAGAAGGAAGAAAAGATGGAAGAAGAGATGGTAGATTCGGCTGCAAAAGAAAAAGAGAGAAAGAGACTAATCCTCCAGGGAGAAAATGGCACACAAATACCTAAGTGCCGAAAATCCCTAACTAAACCCCTCTGTCGAAAATCCCCCCTCCAATCTCCCTTATTCGACCAACTCTATCTTCATATCAAATCCCTAAAATCTCTCCCTTTATCCCTCCTTAATCCATGCATTTGACTTGATCCAAACTCTCCTCTTACAGAATCCACTTGGATTCCAACACTTACCCTTCCTGCACATAAAAATAAATACTCTTACTTGCCAACACAGGGAATCGATCCCCTGTCTTCCCTTATGCTCCACACACCACCTTTTTAGGAGCTTAGTGGCGTCACCCTTGCCACTTTACTAAAGCTCTTTTTGTGATACATTTTACCCACAACTTTATATAAGGGCACCTAGCCAGAACCCCTAACTCCTAAGTCCAAAATTTAAAAATTCTACCGGGTTTTGGCCAACTCATGGGCCTTCCATAAGCCCATTTACATACCCAAATTATGAATTCCATAATCACATACCAAATTTTAGAAACTTACTTAAAATATCAAGAATCGCGAAAAACCTGAAAATCAGGATGTTACATTACCGAAGATGTGAATTTTTAATTGCTTAATTTTATTTAGTGATTAAATGAGTGCATTTTACTATTTTAGATCAAGAATTGCCAAATCCAAACCTAGATTGGGGAAAAATCAAGCAAATTGACTAAACCGATTAGTTGCCACATTTTGTAATTTGAGGTAAGTTGTATGTAAATAATACAACTACATTACTAATGTATGTGTTGAATTGTATTTGAATTAATATAGCATGAATTGCTTGATTGTGGAATTGAGATGGTATCATGAGAATAGAGATAGTAGAGTTCCTATTCGAACCTAGGAAATAAATCGAATATTCATGCTGTGAAGTTTGGGTCATTTGTGTGTGAGCTAGTGTAAGACATGTCAAGGACATGCATCGGCCACATTATGAGAGCCAGTGTAAGACTATGTCTGGGAAATGGCATCGGCATTGAGACGAGAGCTACTGTAAGACATGTCTAGGATATGCATCGGCCTCGAGACGTAAGCCAGTGTAAGACATGTCTGGGACATGCATTGGCTACGATATGATAGTCAATGTAAGACCATGTCTGGGACATGGCATCGGCACCTTACCCACGTTTGAGGCTTAATGAATATCCTGTGACAGCCCTAATTTGACCCTAGTCGGAATGTGGTTTCGGGACCACAAAACCGAGTCATAAAATTTAGTTAAAATTTTAATTGCACATCTTATATGTGTGATAATACTTGTATAAAAATTTAATGTTTTAATTTTATCTTAGGAATGTGAATTTTGCTTGAAAGGATCTAGTTGAAAGACTTAGAAAATTATGATAGGTAAATAAGTAAGGACCAAATAGTATTAAAATAGGAAAGTTTGGGTTTGCATGTCAAAGTGCCCAATTCATGTTAAGTGGCCGGCCAAGCATGGTTCCATTCCTCCAAGTTTATGTTGTTTATTATTTAATATTGGTAAGTAAATTAAAATAAATTAAAGAAAGGAATTAAAAGGAAAAGATGAATAAAATAAGGAGGAAGAGGAGTGTTCATCTTTTTTTTCTTTGGCTATTGCCGTGAGTGAGGAGAAGGAAGGGAGATTTGGTTATTTGATTTTGGCTTGGAAGATGGCTAGAATGAGGTATGTATTGAATGATTCTTGAAAATCTATGCATGTTTGAGATGGTTAGTTCAAATTCTACTCATCCTATAGATTAGACTTAGGATTTTGAGGTTGAAATTCAGCCAAGAAGCTTGAAACTCTTAGTAGATGTGTTAATGTCATTAAAATGGATAGTAATGTAGGATATGGTGAGTGGTTAATTGCTTTTAACTTGAAAGTTGAGGTTAAAATGGGTTAAGTGATTGCCGAATCTAATTTAGGGGTGGAGGATTGTGTTCATGTTATATTGGATAGGTAGAGGTTGTAATGAGGTTGAAATTGTTGAATTGTTAGTTGGGTAACAAATGAAGCAATCGGCCATATGGGGTAAAAATGGGATGTTCATTTTAGTTGTTGTTTCATTTTTGTGAGAAATGGGTTAAGTGTTCATGAGATGAAATTTTGTGATTAGATGAATTAAAAGTAATAGTATAGTTGATATATATATATATATATATATATAGATATACATATTCGGCCATCACTTAGGAGCTTACGTGATGTTGAGTTTAAGCTTTGCATATTCGGCTATATATACATATATATATGTAAGCCCATTCGTGATATTACCTTAGGACTATGTATATATAACCGACAAAAAAATGGGAAAAACTAGCAAAGGTGATTGCCGAATGTCCAAGTATACATATGCATGTGTGATTGGATTATTGAAAGCATGGTAATTGCATAAGGTTATTAGTCGAATAGCTAAGAACATAAGGTACCAAGATAAAAATTTTACCATGCCGTTCCGTATGTCATAAAATCATTAAAATGTGAACACCAATATATGTAGCAAAGCGGTTGAATGAGTTAATTTATTTGTTTGAGCTCAAGATCCTAAAGGAGAGGCGTCCAACAAGGGGAAATCGAAGGTCATCGAGTAGCTGACTTGGAATTATTTTACCCAATACAAGGTAAGTCATTAAGCATATAGTTGGTATTGATTTAAATGATCGTAATACCTATGCAATTGTGTTTAATGAGATGAAATGTATACAAATGTATATGTATGTAGAGATGAAATTGTCGAATGTAAAAAGGAAGTGAAGCGTATAGAGTGGCTAGTTTTCGGCACTAGGTGTGCGGGCAATAAGTGTTCACGGTTGTGAGATTGGCACTAAGTGTGCGGGCTTGAAATGCATGGCACTAAGTGTGCGAGTTTAAAGTACATGGCACTAAGTGTGCGTGGTTGATTATTAAGCACTATGTGTGCGAACCCACTATATATATATATTTTCTATCAATTATTTATATTAAGGGTGCGACCTTACCGAGTCGATTTCGGACAGTGGAAAGGGTAAGTACCTTGAGTTCATGGCTAATAGGTGCTATGTTTATATTTGGAGTTGAGTGTGGTAAGTTTTGAACCTATGTGATGATTATAATTGAAGTCACGTACATAAGGTTCATCGTGGAATAGGTGAAAGTTCGTTTAGTTGTATGATTGTAACGAAAATAAAATGATGTATAGAAATGCCTCAATTATTCTATTGAATAGTGTATGAAATGTCAATGTAGGACTTGGAATGAGATTGAATCGTAAGGTCTAAGAAACTATGGCATAGTTCGGTATGGATGGAGTACTTAGCCTCATTTCGTTGTTTCCTCTTGTGAAAATTTTATTAATGGATGGTAGTGTAATGCTTATGACTTCTTGAGTTATATACTCATTCGGTGTTTGCTTGTCACCTATTTTAGGTTTCTTGGACTCGACTTTTTATGTATTCGGGACCGTCATCAAGTCATCACACCGGCTAGCAACTTTTGGTATTTTCTTCTTAGTTGGTCTAGGAGAACATTTCGGCATGTATATGCTATTATGTTTTGTTGAAATTTGGTATGTAAACTTTTAGCCATGCGAAAATGGCATAAATGTTCGGTTGGAATTGGTTCTATGATGTTTGGACACAAGTCTTGGTAATTCGGTTTTGGTTGAGTATTGGTAGAGGCCTACTCGATTACTATGCCATATGTCATGGCTGATTATTTTCGGTGTTAAATTCATGATTTGGTAATAGTGTAGTGGGGAGATGCTCGGTGATGATTAGCCTTTGGCATGGCTAGTCATGGTCATAAATTGTGACATGTATGATGAATTATTAGTTAGATCAAGGAAAAATCATGAAATAGGCATAGTTTGTTTTAGTAACAGATGCTGACAGCAGCAGTGATGTGAGATTGAAAAATCACTAAAAATAGTAGAAATGGAATTAAATAATGAATAAATTATGAAATCGAAGCTTGGTGAGTCTATTTTCATATGGAAGAAACGAAACGACCATATGAGCTGTATGTTAGGAGTTAATTAAATTCTTGTGAAACAGGGCCAGAGCGATTTCTGGATCCCCTGTTTTGATTTATAAAATTCACCGTAAATTTTATCGAGATAATTAGAGGTCGTGCCTTATATGTACAAATTCATTATCGAGTCTAGTTTCATTAGAGACAAATGACATAGGCATTGAAGCCCTGTACAGGGAGATATTTAAATCGTAAGGTACAGAGGTCAGTGTAGTCGAACCTTGAAACAGGGGAGACTTTAACAAATAAACTGTACTAATTGGCCCAACAAAAAAATTCTACAAAAATTCCCCCATATAGACATATGAGTCTAGTTTTGGGGAAAATTTACGGAATTGGATTTCGAGTTTCAGAACTCAAAATATGATTTTTAAAGCGACCACGATACAGTAGCCAGCTTGCCTGGAACAAAAAAAAATAGGGGGAAATTAATGTAGTAAGCCGGTAACACCTCGTGTTCGATTTCCGGTAACGGCCATGAGTTCGGGGTGTTACATATCCGATACTGTTCCAAATGGTTCAACGGTGAACGTTATGTTCTTAAGCTAACGAGGAAAGTATAACCGTGTTGTGAGTGGTACAGGTATCTAATTGGTACGTATGAGACATGAGCTTATTGAACAATATGTGACTAGTATGGATGGTAATGAGTAAGTTATGCCTATGCCTACCTTGGTATCATGAGCATGTGGATCATTGATAAAATGTTATTGTTGTGTACTTACTTATATGCAACTTACTAAGTTTTTATGCTTACTCCCTTTCCTTTCCATTTCTTTACAGTGCCGCCTAACTAGCTCAAGATTCCAGAAGTCAGAGATATCGATCACACTATCAACCGAAGCATTCAATATAGTTGGATTTATATTTTTGAATATGACATGTATAGGACTTACACTTTATTATTTTGTGTCTTTGAGAATTGGCCAAATGTGTTGGCTTGGGTTGGAAACCCTTTAATTTGTATTAAGCTTTGAATGACAGTAATATTCATTTTGAATTTATAAAAGATGCATTCTCATGGTTGAATGAATGTCTATTATGGCTAATTTAGTTATAGGAGTTATACTTATTTCGATATTGGTTGGTATTTGTAGGGAACTATATATGTAAGGGTGGCAATGATGCTTGGTAAATATCCTTATACTGTCCACATGGGTAGGCACAAGGGCGTGTGTCTAGGCCGTGTGTGACGCACGGTCTACCCCATGGACGTGCGGTCCGGCTGTGTGTCCCCTGCACGTAAAAATTTCAAGTCAGTATACATGGCAATAAACATACGGGCAGAGACACGATCGTGTGTCTCATCCTTGTAGAGGACACAGCCCAACATACGGGCGTGTGCCTTGGCCGTGTAACATTATGAGCATGCTGACGTCAGAAACAGAATACCCAAGTTTTTGCATATGGGCTAGGACACAGGCGTGTAGTGGCCGTGTGAGGGACACGGACCAATGACACGGGCGTGTGTCTGGCGGTGTGAAAACCCCTGTAGGTGTGAATTAGAAATTAATTCTACATGGGTGTGGAACACGAGCGTGTCCTAGAGTGCTTCGGCCATATGGGCCACACGGGCCATCAGCACGACCATGTCAAAATGATCACATGGGCGTGTTACCCTTCCACAAAGGTGTGTGTCCCTATGTTAAGTGACATTTTTTTATAGATGGGAAAATGGCCTGAAATGGTCCCGAATGATGTACGATGTGTGTTTTGGGCCTCGTAAGCCCATATTCATGGTATGTTGATAAGTTTTAAAATTGGATAGAGTTTCGGTAACTCGAAAAGGAATGAAAACTTGAGTTTAAAGTTGGGTAACACCTCGTATTCCATCACAGTATAGGATACGAGTATGGAGTATTACATAAATAGTGTTCCTTATGAAAAAAAGTTAGCACGAGAAGAATGGAAGTAGTTTGGTAGAAATGTGGATTTTCTAATGGTATTGATGCGGGAGTAGTGGATTCTAAAGGAGGATTATTGTTGGGTTGGAGACAAAGTTGTCTGGTTAGTTTGCGAAGTTATTTGCAGTATCATATTAATGTTGACATTCAGGATGAGTAGGGGTTTTTTTTATGGCTTTTTACTGGTTTTTATGGGCATTTTGAGGAACGCCTAATAAGCAATTCTTAGGATCTACTTTTCCATTTGGGTTAAGATCAATCTATTCTGTGGTTAGTGGTTGGGGATTTTATTGAGATAGTATATTATTTTAAAAAGAAAGGTACACGATTGCAAGTGAAAATGAATATGGAGGCTTTTAGATCTATTCTGCAAGACTGTGATCTAAGTGATTTAGGGTTTATAGGGTGCTGATTCACATGGGAGAGAGGTAGATTAGCGGCAAACAACATCTGAGAGAAGCTTGATAGGGGAATGCCGAATACAACATGGTGGAGTTTGTTTCCTGATTACTTGGTTGCTTATTGGACACATTCTTTTAATTGATCTCTCTCTAGTAGTAACAGATACGAAAGGGCAAATAAGTTGGCTGAGAGGGGGTTGTCATAATTTTTACTTTGATGCTAATTGGTGTTTAGAGGGGTCTTGTGAAGAAGAAATAAGCCAATTTTAGTCTTCATCTTTAGATACGTTGCCTTTAAAATTGGTTGGGTTGGGAAGAAAGTTGAGACATTAGAGCCTTATAGTAAAAGGAAATAGAGAGGTTAATAAGAAAAAGGCTAGAACTCAAAATGAATGAGCTTTATGAAAAAGATCCATATGATGATATCTTCGCTAAGCTGTCAAAGATTCAGGTTGGACTGAATTTAAAAGCAGATAAGATGGAATTGTTTTGGTAATAGAGAACTCGTGTCAATTGGCTTTCAAATGGTGATAGAAACATTACTTTCTTTAATAAGGTTGCAACTAGTTGAAAAAAGTGCAATAATATTATTAGTATTGAGGGTGAAGAGGCAGTTTGGGTATTTGAGGAGGAAGAGGTTTTAAAAATTGCTTTAAATTATTTCATTGAAATTTTCACGACCTCCCCCGCAGGGAATGCTTCATGGATTTGTGCTATTGTTCAAAGAAAGGTTTCATCAGATATGAATAAGAAGTTGTTGCTTCCTTTCAGACTTGAGGAAGTATGGGCTGCGGTCAAGTCTATGACACCTATTAAGGAATCATGTATTGATGGTTTTTTTTTTATAAAAAATATTGGCATATTGTAGGCAATGATGTTACGAAATACTATCTGTCAGTTCTTCATGGGGAGGTTGCCACTGAGAAGATAAATAAGACTCATATTGTCTTGATCCCGAAAGTCAGTAGTCCTAGAAACATGACACAATTTAGACCTATTAGCTTGTACAATGTTCTATACAAAATCATTGCTAAAGTAATAGTGGGTAGAACGAGTAAAGTTTTGAAAGGTTGTGTTGATGAGGCTCAATGAGCTTTTATACCTGGACGGCAGATTCCAGATAATGTTCTAGTTGCGTATGAAAGTTTGCATTCCCTTAAAATAAAAAGATCTGGCTAGCAGGGTAATTCTGCGCTTAAGCTCGACATGAGCAAATCATATGATAGGGTGGAATGGGACTTCTTAGCAAGGATAATGTTACAGTTGGGCTTTCATGATAGTTTTGTGGCTTTGGTTATGAAGTGTGTGACCTATGTTTCCTATATAGTTGGCGTTAATAGTTGCATTAGTGAATCATTTTTACCTTCGAGAGGTTTGAGGCAAGGTGAATCATTTTAGGGCTAATGTTGGATCAGTTGAGTAGGAGATTGTGGGTAGCCTTTTAGGAGTTAGGGTTTCAACAAGCCTAGAGAAGTATTTGGGTCTGCCGATGATGGTTGGTAGATGTAAGAAGCAAGCTTTTGTGCATTACTTGGATCGGTTTAACAAGAAAGTGCAAGGCTGAAGTATGAGATATTTGTCGATTGGGGGGGGAGAAAGAGGTCTTTATTAAGGCAATTTTGCAAGCTATACCTATCTATGCAATGCAATGTTTCCTCTTACCAAAAGTGTTATGTAACAAGTTAGAAAATGTTCTTAACTTATTTTGGTAGAGGAATAATAAATCTTGATGAGCTATACATTGGGCTACATGATATTCACTTTATTTGCCGAAAGCAAAAGGAGGATTAGGTTTTTGTGATTTGTCCAAATTTAATATTGCCCTATTAGCCAAAAGATGTTGGCGTATTATTACTCATCTAGATAGTTTGTTGGCTAAATTTTTGAAAGCTAGGTATTATCCACAGATAGATTTTATGTTAGTTCGGTTAGGACTTACTCTTCATTTACCATGATACGTATCTTAAGCACTAGAGGTTTAATTGAAATTAGAGTTGGTTGGCAAATTGGTATTGGGGATAAGGTTACTATATGGAATAATTCTTGGATTCCTGGTCTGAGAAATGAAAGAGTTCAATGTCAGTATATAGATGTTAGATTTACTATTGTGGCACAATTGACTAATTCAGATTCGTGTACTTGGATTGAAGGACGAGTTAGATCCATTCTTGAGATCGATTAGGCTGAGAAGGTTCTTACTGTTCCACTTGCTCAAATAAGACCTCTAGATACTCTAGTGTGGCACTATGAAGGGTATAGTGAATATTCTTCCAAGAGTGGATACAAGTTGCTTCTTAATGAAGAGTTACACAATAGGAGATTACATTCTACGACTATGCCTAGCCTAATTATAGCATTTTATACAAAGTTGTGGACGTTACAAATTTCAGCAAAAATTAAGATTTCTATATAGAGATTTTCTAATAATTTCTTACCTATTTTCAGGAATTTATTGAGGCGCAAGCTGCATGTTGACAACTTGTGTCCTTTGTGTAAGGAAGCTGAAGAAACGGTGGATTATTTGTTTAGATTTTATTCTTGGCAACCTGTGTTCTTCGTGCAAGGAAGCTGAAGAAACGATGGATTATTTGTTAAGATTTTATTTTATCTTTAAGCAAACATTTGGCTGATTGAAAATTGGGGTGCTTCTTGTCTTATAGTAACCAGATTACATGCTTTGGTTAGTAGAGAGGTCTTCAATCAAGTAGATATTAGAGATAGGAAGATTATGGTGATTGCTTACTGGGTAATCTGGTATACTCGAAATAGATGGCTCATAAGGGAATTAGACCCACTATTCAAGAGCTGGTTGTGTTTATTAAGAGGCATCTTTAGGAAATTGAGGCCCTTAAGGAGTTAAGACCAAGTATTTTTCTACCTAAACAAGAGATTTGGGTACCACTAGATTTAGATAAAATAAATCCAAATTGTGATGCTTCTTTTAACTCTAGTGTAAATACTTTTGTATCAGGTACTTTTGCCAGAAATGAATTTGGGAAAATTATGGCTGCTTGTACTTACCCTCATCATGGCATTGCTAATGCTTTCGCAGTTGAAGCAAGGGCGTGTGAACAAGCAGTTGTTTTTACATAAGAGTTAGGGTTTCGATCGATCTAGGTGGAGGGAGATTCATTTACGGTCATCAAGAAATTGAACTTTGTATTCCTAATAGATCAATATTTAGTTCAATTATTCAAGATATAAAGGTAAGGATGCGATTTTTTTTAAAAATATTACCTTCTATTTTGTTGGTAGGACGACTAATGTAGTTGATCATACTCTTACGGAAGGTGGGTGCCGATTTTCGAAACCATAGTACTGGATAGAGGAAGCACCATTAGCGGTGGAATAGGCGACCATTATGGATTGACAAAGATGGTTGTCTTGGAGTTAAGTTGGGTAGTTAAAAAGCTTTGGGCTTTGGAGATTCCCTACGAAATTGCAAAAACAATGACGAAGCAAAGAAAATTTCTAAACTGCAACTTCAAATAAAGAAATCCAAGCAACAAAAAAGCACGAACACAAAAACAACAAATTAGTTTTAGGGAAAGTAAGAAACCAAATTTATAGATTTTTCAATACACCTTCTTAAATGCATCATTTTGGGAACAAAAGGCATGACGAATAGCATCTACCCATTTGCACAGTGTTAGATACTCTTCATCATGGCCACTATTCCCCAAAACTTCACATTTTTGTTTGTTCTCCTAGAAGGAATCAAGTGTTCCTTCACCTTCTCCGATGGGACAAACCTTAATCAAAATTTAGATCATGTCTCACGAAAAGATACTTTATAACCTTTTGTTCAACTCAGGGGAGCTATAGGTTTTAACCTTCTGCCACTCGGACACATATCAGCACCAGGCACATCGTTGACCTCTACATTGACTCCTATTGAAGTAATGCCTTAGTAGACTACCCACTCTTAGTAACTTTAGACAAATTACATGTTCTACCTAGAGGGAGTCAGCCATCAATATCTAAGTGAACACTCTCCTAGTATGAACACACTTCTAAGACAATAAGGAGTTTATTCAGGCGTGATAACCTCATATTGATAAAGCGCCATGATACACACTCATGATTATATTTACACATTTAGCGAACTAAATGTATATCCTGTCACGTCATACTAACAAAAAGAGGGACCTCTCTCATAAATGCGCTAATAAACAATGAGGAAATGATCGATCTTGAAGAACTCTAAAGTTACTCTGAGTAATTATCTTTTTGATCAACCTGTCCTCTTATCGTTATTTCGACTCTCAGCCTCTTTAGGTGAACTGACCTTTATTGCACCATCGTGATCTCTTCCTTACTCCTCATTATCCTCTTCCTTTGTTGTACATTGTATCAATAGAATGCACGTATTATTTGGTGATTAGGCATCAGATCAAAGCTTCAAACAAACGAAATAATCAAATTAATGGAAACCCAATCACATCATCCATTATCTGTGATGTCAGATACTAAAATACTAAACAGTAAGCTTAACAAAATGTATGTCAAATTTACATTGAATCTAGACAACCACATGTCTAGATGCATTCTAAACTTTAACTTTTAAATGATTTTTATTTTTGAAATTTATTTAATATTTTTATAAATTTTAATAATGTTTTAAAATTTATAAAATTTAAAATATTTTTAAAAAATTAATTTTAAAAATTTTATTTCTAAACCGCAACTTCAAATAAAGAAATCCAAGCAACAAAAAGCACGAACACAAAAACAACAAATTAGTTTTAGGAAAGTAAGAAACCAAATTTATAGATTTTTCAATACACCTTCTTAAATGCATCATTTTGGGAACAAAAGGCATGACGAATAGCATCTACCCATTTGCACAGTGTTAGATACTCTTCATCATGGCCACTATTCCCCAAAACTTCACATTTTGTTTGTTCTCCTAGAAGGAATCAAGTGTTCCTTCACCTTCTCCGATGGGACAAACCTTAATCAAAATTTAGATCATGTCTCACTAAAAGATACTTTATAACCTTTTGTTCAACTCGGGAGCTATAGGTTTTAACCTTCGCCACTCGGACACATATCAGCACCAGCACATCGTTGACCTCTACATTGACTCCTATTGAAGTAATGCCTTAGTAGACTACCCACTCTTAGTAACTTTAGACAAATTACATGTTCTACCTAGAGGGAGTCAGCCATCAATATCTAAGTGAACACTCTCCTAGTATGAACACACTTCTAAGACAATAAGGAGTTTATTCAGGCGTGATAACCTCATATTGATAAAGCGCCATGATACACACTCATGATTATATTTACACATTTAGCGAACTAAATGTATATCATCACGTCATACTAACAAAAGAGGACCTCTCTCATAAATGCGCTAATAAACAATGAGGAAATGATCGATCTTGAAGAACTCTAAAGTTACTCGAGTAATTATCTTTTGATCAACTTTGTCCTCTTATCGTTATTTCGACTCTCACCTCTTTAGGTGAACTGACCTTTATTGCACCATCGTGATCTCTTCCTTACTCCTCATTATCCTCTTCCTTTGTTGTACATTGTATCAATAGAATGCACGTATTATTTGGTGATTAGGCATCGATCAAAGCTTCAAACAAACGAAATAATCAAATTAATGGAAACCCAATCACATCATCCATTATCCGTGATGTCGATACTAAAATACTAAACAAGAAGCTTAACAAAATGTATGTCAAATTTACATTGAATCTAGACAACCACATGTCTAGATGCATTCTAAACTTTAACTTTTAAATGATTTTTATTTTTGAAATTTATTTAATATTTTTATAAATTTTAATAATGTTTTTAAAATTTATAAAATTTAAAAATATTTTTAAAAAATTAATTTTAAAAATTTTAAGTTTTGACATGAATTCATTCTAGTAAAAATATTACTTTCAATTTTTTATTTTTAAATTTTTATTTTACTTGACCCAAGAATTAATGTGGCACCGCTTATGTTAGTAATTGTCATTGACATAAAATGTCATGTTAGGATTGTTAACAGTCACATCAATATTTTAACTACTAAAGTCGAAAAATATTAGTCAAATAACTACATTAATACAATTTGAGAATTTAAGAGTAAATTTTTAGCTGAGTGGCTTATAAATTTTCTCAAAAGTTCGGTTATATACCCCTAGCTCTTTCTCTTTTTTTTTCTTTTTTTTTTTTTTTAATCTTCCAATTTGTTGGGACAACATCATATGCTATTGCTGTCCATTACTGGCTAGGAAGATCAAATAAAGATTTTTTTTTTATCTGAAGTAAAGATTAAAAAAGATGGAAGGAAAGTCTACACAAATATTTGTTTGATATTTGTTGGTCAACCAACAACTGCGTATTATGCACCTTTTACCATGTTCGCCAAACTATACATCTAAGTGTAGATGACGCCTTTGCAACTCTTTACGAAATTCCGACTTTGAAAGGAAGCATTACGGCAAGAGATCAAGCTCCAAGCCTTCGCCTCTATGGCCACTTTCAAGCAACTGTATCTCAGAAAAGTCTTCATTTTAGTATCCATTATTTTGCTTGTTTCTGTAATTCTTGTTTTGGGAGTTTCTTCAGCCACTTGGAATAAGGTATCCTCCGATCATTATTCCCTTCAGTTTTACGACTTTGAAATAGTCAATGAATTCCCTCACGACTCCACTGCCTTCACTCAGGTAAGTCCCCAAAGGAGGATCGATCAAACTTTATGATTTATTTTCAGACTTATTTTTCCTTATTTATCTTTTGACCATATTTTAACATTGAAATTTTATGGTTTGATTGCTTTCAGGGTCTTCTTTATGCTGGAAATGATACTTTATTTGAGTCAACTGGTCTTTACCGGCAAGTGAGTTAGTTTTTTTTTGGCTATCTCTTTATGTATGTATATGTTTCATTATTCCTCAAGTTTGAATCATCAGTTTGCAGTTCCAAAATTAGTTTCCATTATTTTGCTTCGTGTCTCTAATTTTTGTTTAGGGTTGGATTTGAATGATCTGAAAACCTTTACTTAACCACCTAATCTTCTCACTGTTTCAGTCATCGGTTCGGAAAGTAGCTATTCGGACTGGAAAGGTACAGATCCCTGTCTTTCGATTTTCATTCAAGCTTGTTCTTACTTGGTTATTCATAATTTTCCATTTTCAGATGAACGAATATTAGTATTTTTGGAAGTTAAAAATTGTGTACAATAAGATTTCTTGAGAAATATAACGTAAATGGAGTTAAATTTGCTTGAAAGCTTGCTAGTAGGGTGTAATATACATGCCATATTATATTATGAGTTTAAAATAACAGTTTGATTGAATTAAAGTGACAAATCAGAGAATATGTCCTTGGTTGTAACCTGAAACAAACCATATTTTGTAATTCCAATCTTATATACATATATGTATGTTTTTCCAGGTTGAGATTCTTCACAAGATGGCTGATTCATATTTTGGAGAGGGTTTAACTCTTCTGGGTGAAAGGTCTGTTAGAAGGAATTTAGTTGGTATACTTCGGCTCTTGCGTTCATCTAAAACATTGAGCTCCTTTCTTCATTTTCTTCCTCTTCTTCATGTTATGTGATCTTCCCTTTTCACTTCATCAGGTCCTTTGAAGCTCCCTATTAGCTAAGCCAATTATTTTGCCTCCAAATTGGTTTTAATATTTCTGAAGTTTAAAGTACATAAAGATCATTTTCCAGTTAGTGGAAATTCTGTTCATACTTGGCAGCTTGCTCTGCATTTATATGCATTCAATTGACATTTTTTTTGCTCTTCATCTACGTTTATCGTTTGGTTTACAATGGATGACATTTATTAATATGGTTTCTAAATTTGTGGATTTTGCATTGTATAACTTTTTGCGTGCTTTTAAGACTAATTAGTAGTTCTTATGTTCTTTTGTAGGCTGTTCCAAGTAACTTGGTTGACGAAAATTGGTTTCATATATGACAGAAAAAAATTGCAGAAAGTTTGTGCTTCCAGTCTCTTCATCATTATACTCCTTGTTTCGCTCGTTTGATTTGTATTATCATGATTTAAATAAACACTTGTTGAGAATCTAAGCATGCATTGTTGAGTGTTACAATAATTTCTTTTGTATAATTGAAGTTGCCAAGGTTTGATCCTTGGTCAACTTAGAGCCCAACACTCTACTAACAGACCACATGGCTGTTGGCAAGTGTTGCAATAATTTCCATTATTCCTTTTGCTCTACTGATATTACATTATGCTGTCATGAATTTTTAATACAAGAATTTGGCAATTCATGTACTAGTGTCGTGTTGATGTATTATGTTACAATTATGTTTAAAGTACTTTTTATTTTTATAAATATTGATAGGTTAATAATTTGTATTAAAGATGTTTGTGTATTAATGTGGTATTTTTGTTACTTTTTTGTGTCCTGTCATGTTCAATTATTTGATTTGGGTCACTGACTTCATAAGTTACCTTTCGTTCTTGCTTGTATGATGCATATCCGGAATAGTAACTTGAAACAATGTCCAAAATAGTAACTTTCTTGTTTATGATATGACAAAAATCATCATTATGTTTGCATCTCATTAGAAACAGCTTACTGCTTTCTTTACCATCTCATTATCCAAACAGATTTTACTTGTTTCTTTTGAATATAGTGCATCCTTTGCTTGTAATACCAGTGTTCTTTGTCTGTAATGGTATTATTTTGTCATACCCACTGCAGTTAGAGCAATTTACACATGAGATGGAAGATGGGTGGGGACTGGCAACTGATGGCAAAATCTTATATGGAAGTGATGGGACTTCAACACTGTATCAAATCGATCCTCAAACATTAAAAGGTTCTCCTTGTACATGCATTTACTGTTGATTATATATATTCTCACTCCAGATAGAAGTTTTGTTTACTAATAGTAAATATCGGTAACCTTCATAGTTTAGTGTTTTTATAACTGTGTTCTCTCTTTTACAATATGTTGCAGTCACAACAAAAAATGTCATCAAGTTTAATGGTCAAAATGTACGCTACCTGAATGAATTGGAATATATAAATGGTGAAATATGGGCTAATGTTTGGCAGGTATGCCTTTGATATCTTTATTATTTTATTTTTGGGGTTCATATAGGATGGACTTTATGTTTCATTGTTTGGAACTTAGTGGAGTCTGGCTTTATAACAGGTTGTTCACCTTGTGAAATTCACGTAATCTTGTGTCCTCTGATAGCAGTATAGCAGAAAATAATTAATTGGCTTTTGGTTTTTGACATTCTAAACAAAAGTTTCCTGGAAAACACCATTCTGTGAATGCCTAGAAGAAACTATTTCTTAATGGCCCCTTCAAAATCCTTTCCCTTTCACATGCGAATCGATTTATGTCTATCTTGAGTGGCCTTCATGAGAATCAATTTGTTTTATGGTGAAAGTACTTGCCAAGTCCCTCTATGACTTGATCAAATTAATATTTCTACTATTAAATGGATCAATTTAATCTTTGTACTGTTAAATAGAATCAAATAAGGTCAAATTGTAACAAAGTTAACATTTGTTGTTTAAAAAATGGCATGAAAATTAACTTTTTATTTTGTAGTTCAACTCCAAACAAAAGATTCCATTTTGCAGAACCATAAAAAACTTCAAAAATATTAATTCTTTTAAACAATAAATAATGTTAACTCTGTTGAAATTTAGCCTTATTTGATTCTTTTTGATAGCACAAGGACTAAATTGATAAATTTAATAGTAGAGAGACTAATTCGATCCGGTCCCTATAATAGGGGGACTTGCCAAGTAAATTCACCTTTGTTTTATCTGTCTCATTTTCTCAATATATTAACTTTTATTTGACACTATTGCCCCTGTCACTGCTCAATCTTCTGCGTTATGAGTTATATATCTGGGAAAGAAAAGATTAGCTGCTTACTTAAATTGCTTCCTGAAGTCTGCTTGCTTTCTGTGTAGACTGACTGCATTATAAGAATCTCACCTAATAATGGTACAATACTTGGATGGATTCTTCTTCCAAGTTTAAGGTATATATATATTATTATTTGGCTTAGTGTTCTCTCTAATCTAATAATTACTAATTAAATCCATCGTACTGTTTGATTGTTTTACAGAGAAGGACTATTAGCGGCCGGATATAACGTAAGCACCTAATTCTGAATTTCCTTTTTCTTTTTTAACACTGCCTGTCGCTTGTGGTACAATGAAAGCTCTATACGATTTCTTTAAAGATGGTAGATACTCTTTATGCTACACCTTTTACTTATTCCAGTCTTCATCACTTAATGGTACATTGATTCATCAATGTTTACTGCTTAGCAGCCTAACTCATGAATCTCACTATGGTTTAGGGTATTGATGTTTTAAATGGCATCGCTTGGGATAGCGACAATAATCGCATTTTTGGTAAGTTGTAAACCAGAATTGGCCGATGTTTTATGCAGCAGCTTATATGTTTGGTTAGTCCATTTTGCATGACAATTTTCTGTTCATTTTCTAGTTACCGGAAAACTCTGGCCAAAGCTTTATGAGATCAAGCTGCATCCAGCTAAGAAACACTACAACATTGAAGACATTGAGAAGCTTTGCTTGGCGTGAAAATTAAGGTATACGCATGGGATATTTGTACGTTAAAACTGGAACCCAAATTTTTCCATTTAAAAATACGTGAATTGGAGATTGTATTTACACATTTGATTACTAGCATTGTTGTAAAATTTGTATTTACTTGAGAAGCCAGCATCGGCCAGTTCTGATAATACTAATAATTCACATTTTTTTTATGTTCTATTATAATTAGTATTGAACTTGAAACCCCATATTGAGATGCATGTTCTTTAAGCTCTCCACGACTTAAATTGGATTCTTTACATGATTCATTAGAAGGAAAACCTTGGGAAGGAAACTTCAACCCAAAAGAAGGAATGTAATAGGGAGGAAGTTAAACATGATGGTATGAAAAATCTGTGAAGAGATTTTGGAGTTCCTCGTACTAGATTTTCAGTGGTATATTATTACAAGTGTTACACATGAGAAGCATCAGACGTCCACCCGGCTACCCTTTGCATGATTTCTTAGCGAAGCCTCTCGTCTGATGCGCCGTTCCTGCATACAACAAAAACTGAACTGATCGGTAGCCCAAAAAGACCAGACAGCAATAGGTACAGAAAGTGTGATATCTTCTTTCTTACATCATTTAGCAATAAGTCACGTGGCTCAAGCATATGAATCACTTCTCCCATTTTTGGCCTATGGTCTAAATCCGGATCCACGCATCGAAATGCGATCAAGGTAATCCGTTTGAGTTCCTTTACAGAAGGAATTTCTGGCATCTTAGGATCAACTACATCTGCAATTTTCTTGTTTGCAACCATGGACTTTAACCAGTCAATCAAGTAAATCTACAACATGAAATTTCAGTATCGAAATTAGTGACAAGCAGCTCTGTATAATATAATGCTCAAACATTCAAAGATTAAGAATTGGTACTTGGGGTTGATGATGATGATCAACAGGCATCCTCCCTGATACAAGCTCCATCACAAGTATTCCAAAGCTATACACATCACTCTTCTTATCCCAGCGGCTGGTGGAACCGTGTTCTTCAGCAGCATAACTATAGGCTCCCCATGCAAATCAACAAAAAAGTTTTTAACCCATTATCATGTTTCTCAAAATACTTGCAAGTGAACAGTCAATAAACAGACCCTAGCTTCACCAATGAAGGAGTGGTTCCATGGGTGTGGTCTGGACCCAGCAGCCTAGAAAGTGCAGCATCAGAGATCTTAGGATTCCATAGGTGATCAAGTAGTATATTGTTTGCCTTTAAGTTTTGATGGACAATATGTGGTTCAATATCTTCATGCAGGTAAGCCAATCTGTAAATCACTATTCTCATCAACCATATCAATGTAACATGAACTAAATCATTAGAAATTAGGATTGAAGAACTCACCCTTTTGCTATCCCATGGATAATGTTCATACGAGCGGTCCAGGTAAGAGGACTCTCTTGTCCTAGAGGACCATGAAGCCATTGATGGAGATTACTGTTATTAACATATTCATATACAAGCATCCTAATGAAGCAGAAAACTAATCAGGCAGGAGTTTGAGGCATCACCATTTCCGGATCACATAAAGTAAAAAAAAATACCTGTAACCTTGTTCCATGCAGTATCCTAGGAGCTTGACTAGATTCTTGTGTCGGACATGCCCGATTGCCTCGGCCTCTGTTACGAACCCCTCCGTTTGGCAACTGATCGTCACATGATCAATTCGCTTAGCTAGTGAACTCATTGAAAGAAGTAAAAATAATGATAGATACCTGTTAGTGGGTAGCCTCTTCACTGCCACTGTTGTACCGTCTAAAAGAACCCCACGGTAGACAACACCATAATAACCATTTCCAATTAAATTATCATAGGCGAAACCATTTGTGAAAACGTCAACATCCCTCAAACTGAAGCGATTACTCGTCCAGGTGTCGGGAACTCCATGGGAGAAGTTAGGAAAGTGCTCTATATCAGCTAGATAATTGGCGCGAGTAGACCACTGGTCGGGAAACATCACCTGAAGCTCAGGCTGGGTGGACGTGTTAATCTCTATCTCCGAAATGCTAAGCGGAAGGAGACTCCTATTGAGTGAGGAAGAGCAGTAAGCGGTTCGATAATTGGTGGGAGCAATGGGGTTGGGTAGGCAAAAGGGGGTTCTGCTGGATTTTGTACGTCGATAGCATACGACATAACAAGAGACAATGGAGAAAGATAAAAGAAGGAAGGAAGACAGGAAAGCAAGGATCAAGATCCATAATGGAAGACCCAGAAAAGAGGTATGGTTGGAGAGCTTTTCACTGAGAGATGAAACCTCTGATGACATGGTGCGTAGCAGAGGAAGAAAAGGACGTGGAATTAGTGGGTTTCAGGCTTCATGGAAGAGGAAATGTGGTTTAGTTGGTAAAACAGAAGAGATTCAGTTTAGCTTAAATCTCTATGGGATTTATTTTAAAAATTCTTCCTACGCCAACTAATTAGCGGGGTTAAAGGGAATATATATTTCATTAAATTTACTAAAAACCACCTTTTTTCAAGTTTTCCCATTAATTCAAATAAGCAATTCATTTGTCTTGTGCATACTTTTGGTAAAATCATCAATCGAAAGGTAATCAGTGGTTGGATCAGCCTTATTTCTTAATCATTAAATCGTTTTTGTCTCTTTCAATTTTTAAAATTGAGTAAATTAATTTCTCTTAAAAAATAAATATGAGATATAATAATAAATTTAGCTTTTAATATTTATATATTTTATCATTTTGACCTTAATTCTAAAAATGAATAAATTCATCTTCAATATTTATGTAAATATTAGATGATAAATTTATTAAATTACAACCATGTAAATTTTAAAAACTAAAATAATGTATAACGTGAATACCCGATTTTATCCGACTATTCTAATTAGGGGTGAGCAAAATCCGATTCAATTTGAAGAACTTGATAAAATTTTCAAATTTTGAATTAAATAGTTCGAGTTATTTGAGTTAATCAAGTTATTTGGATCAACTCGAATAAAAAAAATAAGTTTTTCAGTTTAACTCGGATGTGAATTACACAATTCGAGTTATCCGAAAATCCGAATAAGAAAAGGCAAAACTACGTCATTTTAATAAATGTTTACTAATTAAGTTAAAAGGCAAAATCATTATATTGTTTATGTTGTTAAATAATTTTATACTTCGTTTACTAGTTAAATAATCTGTTCATGTAAGCGTAACATTGAGTACAAATAATAGAATTCGTTAACTCGACTCGACTTGACTCGAAATTTTTTGACTCGATTCGATTCGATTCAAAAAAATTCAAATTAAGTTCGGTTGCTAAAATAGGATTCGTCAACTCGACTAATTCGAAATTTTTTGACTCGATCCGACTTGACTCGATCGAATACTCACCCCTAATTCTAATCAAACAATGTGGATTAGAGAATTGAGTATTTACTTTTAGTTGGGCTTCGGATCATCCCTTTTACTTTATTAAGTTGGGTTTGATTTATGATTTATTGTTTGAGCTTCAAACCCAATTTTAAGTCCAATAGATAGATTTAAAATCATAAAAAATTTAGCAGACTTTCCATTAAGCCCACTTGATTTTTGTTTTCAACTTTTTGCTTATGGTTCTTTAGTTTAACTGGTTCTTTAGTTTTGAATTTAAAATTCCTTCGAACCTTATCTTCAAAAGTTTGCTACTTTCGCTCTGCGACGATCAGGTTCACTTTGTCAACTGCTAATCTATCTTGTCACAATAGATACTGTAACACCCCTCACCTGTATCCAACTCCGGGACAGGGTTCGAGGCGTTCCCGGACTTAAACATTCACAAACATACAAAACTGGGTTACCAAATTTCGCCCAAAATTTAAACTTTTCAAACACATGCATATTGTCCCTTATACAGGCCTTCGAAGCCTATAACATACATCGGGGTGGTTCGAGACTAAACCGAGAACTTTCGAAAGTCTTTGGGCAACTTAACAATTTTCCAGCTTTGGAGAGTCACACGCCTATGTGGGTTGGGCCGTGTGGTCGCACACGTCCGTGTGGCTTGGGACATGCCCGTGTCCTCAGCCCGTGTAACTCACTGTTTATGACATCAGCAACCGTTTAAGGGCACACGGCCAAGGCACACACCCGTGGCCAGAGGCCGTGTCCTCCATACGGCTGAGACACACGACCATGTCTCTACCCGTGTGGTCAAGACTTAGGCTAATTTCCAAGCCTTTTTGTCATCTTTACATACACACACATACATGATTTCAATGACATTCAACATGTATATATGCCATATACTTCTCATACATAGTGAACAAGCACAATCACATAACCACATCACAAGACATTAACACATATCATGGATAAATAGGCTTACAAGCCAAAATCATTATAAGCCATATCTCATGGCTATAAATAACAAATCAATATAAACCAATACCTTTGGCTAATCACAACCATAGTCATCATAGAAAAACTAAGTCCCTATACATGCCACTCATTTGAAAACATTTAACATACACATATCAATACTCCACGGATAATGGCTCGATAATGTGATGCTGTCTCCGACGATCTCCAACCCCGAGCTAACCTGAAAAAACTAAAAGAAATAGAAATGAGGGAGTGAGCTTTACGCTTAGCAAGCTCGCATGAAAATAATAAGCAATGCGATAACATGCTATTTTCATTTTTTTTCTATTTATTCAAATTCCAGTTAAGCTATTTTCCCAAGTCACAGTCATTAAATTATCTATATCCAGAGCTACGGAACTCCAAATTAAGATACGTTAATTTTTCCAGAAACTAGACTCATATCTCTTCTTATCATAAAATTTTCAGAATTTTTAGTCTAGCCAATAAGTACATTTTATTATTCAAATTCTTTCCTATTTTGCTATTTGACAGCTTCGACCTTTCTTCACTAATATTTATTTATCTCATAGTACGAGACTCAGATAATGTTCCCGTCTATTTTCCTAAAAGTAGACTCATTAAGGATTTCAGTAATATAAATTTTAACTCATAATTATTTTTTTACAATTTCTAGTGATTTTCCAAAAGTTGAGACAGGGGAGTCTGGAATCACTCTGACTCTGTCTCACAAGAATTCAAATATCTCATGATACAAAATTCTTTTGCTTTCACCGTTTCCTTTATGTGAAACTAGACTATTAAGATTTAATTTTATATTTTATTAAGCTTCTAACTCAATTTCCACTATTTTTAGTGGATTTTAAAAGTCGGACCAATGCTGCTGTCCAAATCTGTTTTGGTACAATATAATGATCACTATCATAAGATCATTTCCAACTATCATGAACTTACCATTTCATGGATCCCTTACTCATTTTTTCACAACGGAGCTCAATATAAAAGTTATTATTTCTCATGGGCACACTTATTCATACATTCCAAGTATAGGATAATTCCCTATCACATGCACTCAATCATCAAATTAGTCTCATGACAATACACCATGTAAATTTGTCTTAGAAGAGCTCATCATTTATCATTTCATTGATGTACATCATATTAATCCTGTTGAGTTTCTAGGAAATTCTGATGGATTATCCATTTATCGTCAATTCATAAGAATGATCATTTCATGTATGCACTCCTGCGAACCTTACATCTTACGGCGGGATTATCAGTCTAGGCTAAATCTTCCGTATCGTAAACTCATAAGGTGATGTCGGGATTACCAGTCCAGGCTAAATCCCTTATTGTGACAAACACCCTTACTGAGTTCGGATCTGAATTGCCAGTCCAAGCTAAATTCAGACCCTAATTGGATTACCCGTCCGGACTAAATCCAATGCACATATATTATTCAGGAGGCTCGATCATCCAAAGGAACACCCGTCCGGGCTAGATCCTTTTCATAATTGAGGTCAACGGATTACCCGTCTGGGCTAAATCCTTTCTGCAACACATGCAGGATCTCAATTCGCTTGTAAATCATGGCTTATCCATCGAATTCCCTTTTTAAGCTCAACCGAGACATTTTTCGACAAATCATTTTCAAAGATGCATTTCATGTACTTTCATGCCATCAATAAATGCACTTATCATGCACTTATAAATCATACAATTAGGCATGTTAGGAGTTTACTTTAAGTTATCCGAACTTTCTTATCGAAATCTCGCCAAGTACAACCGTGTAGCAATTCATACAACCCAGATAATAGTAATTTAACACTCAATTCATGTAACAATAATTTGCCATTCAATTTCACATGACACAACAAGCATTACATTTTTCCATATCATACACACCATCCATCAACTTCTCCTAAACGTATTAAATCATAAAATTTATGCCATATCAATAGAGAATTACAATTCATGCATGGTATTGCATTATTATTAACACACGAACTTACCTCAATCCAGAAACAACAATTTACCATTTTAGTCCATAACCTTGTATTTTTTTGATTTAAGCCCGAATCTCGATTTCCTTGATCTATAATATCACATTTAGCCTACTAATTAGTTAAATTATTCATAAGGGTCCAAAAATCATATTTTTACCAATTTTCATTTTGACCCCTAAATTTTTGCATATTTGCACTTTTGCCCCAAGGCTCAGAAATTAAACTTCATCCAATTTTCTTATGTTTTATGACATGATGATCATTTTTCCCTTCTATGGTAACATCAAATTCTCACTCCAACATGTATTTATGAACATTAGGTATTTTTACCGATTATGTCATTTTACTTGTTTTCACGTAAAATCGCTTAGCAAAAGTTGTTTAACACAATTTCAAGCTTCATATTCTAACATTAAACATCAAAATACATGCATATCATTCATGGGTAAATTTTTAAACACAAACTCTAGATCAAATAAATGGTAGAAATAGCTAGAACATGTTACTGGGACTTCAAAAATGTAAAGAACATTAAAAACTGGGCTCGGGATCACTTACAAATGAGTTCGAAAATTTTGAAAACCCTAGACATGGTTTTTTTCATGAGACATTTGGCCATGAGGAAGAAGATGAGAAAATTTGGCTTATTTTGACATTTTTTAATTAATTTAATTACCAATTAACTAAAATGCCCTTAATGAAAAACTTTTAAAAACCTATCATACCATGTCTATTTTTGTCCAAAAACTTCAAAATGGTCTAATTACCATTGATGGACCTTTAATTTAAAAACTCATAACAATTAGACACTTCTAATATGTAGAACTCAACTTTTGCACTTTTTACAATTTAATCCTTTTGACCAAATTGAGTGCCCAAACGTCAAAATTTTCGAACGAAATTTTCACAAAATCATTTTGTGAAATTGTAGACCATAAAAATATAATAAAAATGAAATTTTTCTCATCGAATTTGTGGTCCTGAAACTATTGTTCTGACTAGGCCCAAAATCAAGATGTTACAGATACATAGTGTGTAACTTAAAAAAAAGATTTAAAAGAAGGGAAGATCTTTTCTTGGGGAGAGCTCTAAGTGTTGGCCCTCCCCATCTTTGTCCACACTGTCGTCCTCAAACATCGCCTTAAAGGGCTTTCTTGTCTTCACCTATAGTGTCATATATGAAGTTTTGTGGCTTCTTCTTTGATCTTCCATAAATTCCTTTGATGCTCATCCATCTAGGCATGTCTGTAGGATTTTTGTCCTTTGTATCTCTTGCTAGTGAATTCCTCAATTGGTTTCTGTGGTAGCATCTAGGCAAGGACTTTTAGCTCGCTTCTTTCTTATGTTGAGGGTTGATGCTTGTTATTGTTCGAAGGTCTTCTTTGTGGATGGTTGCTGCTAGCTCTTCTTCCTTCCACTTTGGTCTTAATGAGGAGGAGACATGGTCTATCCACTAGCGCATTCAAATTATTGGTGCTTCAGCTTGTATCAGATGTTTACGCGATAGTTTAGAGCGCATCACCTTGAAATTTCATTAGTGACCTTTTTCTTTTTCATGGTGGCATCATTTGGTTGAACACTTTTTTATGCTTTGATCTTAGGCTCCATGTGGTTGTACTTAGTCCTTTATGAGGCAAGGCCCATCAAACTCTTATTGAAAAGCTCATTGTCTTAGAGATTTCGCTACTCGTGGTATGACGTCCTTTGAACGCTTGCCAAGGGAGTTTTTGCCTAAGTATTTTTTCTAGTTTTCTACTACTCTTGCTTTATTTTCATAAGTTATATAATAAAGTTAATAAAATAGAACAACAAATAAATAATTTAGGAGAAATAACTGAATTAGATTTGAACAACGAATATAAAGATATTTTATCTAAAGTTAATAATAAATTAGAACAAGTTCTTATTAATAAAAATATAGAACAAGAAAGGTTTTTTCTTCTTTATACTATTTTTCCTCTCCTTCTATCGTGTTTGTTAACAAAGGCCTAAGGATTTCCAAAAATAGATGGCGTCTTAGGGAAGAGAGTTTTTCTATATGTTATATATTGGATTTTTTCTTTCATCCATGTTACAATTGATACTTTTTGTGGGGATTCTCTTTTTTAGTTAAAAAGGTAGTCCTACCCTTAATAAAAGATATTTTTGTCAAGTTAAGAAAGCTTACTTGTTCGTCAAAGAAAGTGGTAAGGTCTAGGGGTTTGGTTCTTAAGCTTGGTGATTGTGTTGACTAGGAATGGAAGCAAGATGGATATCAGTATTTTTTGAAGGCTTAAACAACAAAATGGTACCTAAATTATACTACTTTCCCAAATTGGTACCTAAATTTTTTTTGGTCAAAACTGATGCCTAAACTATTCAATCGTTACCCATTTTACCCCGACTGTGTGTCCAGTTAGAAAAAAAATTCAGCCAATCATAACTTGCCACATAGACCTATATTTAATTTACCCATTTTCTTATATTTTCTTCTTATCAAAAAGTTTTTACCAGATTTTCTTTCATTTTCTCATCAACCAAACACTTAAATTTTTTTTTTCTTCCTTGTACAAAGCTTTCACCATTTTATCAATTTCAAGCTTCAAGTGTTTCTACCAGCTTCAAGCTTTTAATCTTCTTTTTTCTTCACCAAAACACTCTCGAAGAAGGTCCCTTTTTTACTCTCTCTTTCTTTCTCTCCCAATACCAAGTCGATTAAAAGTTTTGATTCCTTATTTAACTAATTAGGTTTTTGTAACACCTATAACTCGGTCTTATCATCGGACCCAAGTTATAGAATGCTACAATCATAGCCGAAATAGAACATATTTAATTCACTTTAATTAACACTAATAAACATGGAATACTTCATAAATGCATAATTATTACTCAAATTTAAAAAAAAAAAGACAACATAATCAATTCAATTTATGATTAACAAATACGTTATTTCTCATATCATATACAGGTTTATGTTTGCTCTAATATCATCTAGAATTTAACTAGGACTAATTTTCAACATTCTCAAAATTCCAGTTCAATTATAAATCACAATAGTTCAATGCTCAATTTAATCATCATAAGTTAATAGTCAGTCATTAATCATAACAGTCATAAAAAATGGCCTTAAATCGAGCCTATGGGATCTTAAAAATAGTTTAGAAACAATCAGGGACTAATCTAAAAAAAATAGAAAAATATGGGAAAAACTGAAAATAGGGGTCACACGGCCGTGTGGTCAGGCTATGTGCTTGACCATGTGTAACTCGTAATAGGGTTACACTGTTGTGTCTCCAGGTCGCGTAAAAACCTGATGTCGCGTGGAAAAACCTGTACCTAAAAATCAACGGCCGTGTGAGGAGGTCGTCTGTTGCACACGGCTGTGTGGCAAACCATGTCCCAAGTCTTATGCAACCAAAAATCACTCTAAAAACAAGTAATTTCAAATGCCATTTCTTAGGTATCAAACCCAACCATTTTTACCTATTCAAAACATATTCAAACATGTCAAAATCATACCAAAATGTTCAACCTAAGTGTCTAACTAATGTACCCTCATTTGTAACAACCCATTTTTGGGTCAAATCGGAATAGTGGTTTCAGGACCACAAATATGAAGTAAAAATGTTAATTTTAGTATTACTTTAAGATCTACAGTATGGTTGAATGATTGTGTGAAAATTTTGTTAAGAAATTTTATCGATAGAGTGTCCAATTTGACTAATAGGACTAAATTGCAATAGGTGCAAAATATGTGTTCTAAAAGCTAGAGGTGTCTAATTGCTATGAGATTTTAAATTGGAGGTCATTAAATGGTAATTAGACCATTATACTCTAAGTTGGACAAAAATGGACATGGTTAGGTGAAATTTAAAAGTTTGGCATTAAGGGCATTTTGGTCATTTGGTAAATAAAGAAAAATTTAACAAATAAAAAGATGTCATCTTTTCTAATTTCATCCCCCATGGCTGAAAATCACAAAGGAAGACATTGCTAGGGTTTGGCCAACTTTCAAGCTCGATTGTAAGTTCGTCTTTGTCCCATTTTTAATGATTTTTTTGTTTTTGTGAATGTTGTAACTTGATTTAGCTATTCTAAGGACTAATTAGAAAGAAAATCAAAGTCTAAAATTTTACCCATATTAAATATTTGTGTATTTTGATGTTTAATGGTAGCAAATGCATGTTTGGTGTTAGATAAACAACATTTACCAAGTTATTTTTGATGAAAATGTCAAATAGGGACCTATTTGTAAAAGTTGTAAAATGTATGTAAAAATGTGAATAAATGAAAAATATAGGCTGTTATGAGTAAGGAATAGGTTCGACTAGGCTTGGGTGTGATGAAATTGAATGAAAATCATTTTACGAGCCTAGGGACTAAAATGTAAAAAAGTTGAAAAGTTAGGGGCAAAAATATAATTTTTGCCAAAAGGTGTTTTTGGGATTAATTGAATGTGATGATTGAATGAGTTAAATTTGATATTATAGATCAAGAAAGAAGATGTTCTGACCTAGACCTGGGAAAGAACAAGGTTGTAGACTAAATCGAACTATTAGCCATTTTGTACCGAGGTAAGTTTGTATGTTAAAAATAAGCTTTAGAATAATTGTACTTAAATGCTTTAATATTACATGACTTGTATGTTTGATTATGTGAATGAGTATAATTCTACGAACGAGTTCGACGACGTTTTGGCAAGTGAGAAGTCCCGTTGAACCTTAGGAATAGATTAGGATACAAGTGACATGGCACTAGGGTCATTATGTGTTATGTGATTATGTGATTATGTGATCCGGGTACTGGTTTTGCACATCCTACCTGTGGTTGAGTATACTAGCATATGTTGCGGATATTTGTCAACTTGTGTGAGCAGCACCGCGTAGCTACGTCTTGACTGACAGCTTGTGTGAGCAGGCCAGTCAATAGCTCGAGAGCGAACGATTATGTGATATGAGATTGAGGTGGCATTGGCTATGTATGCGGCACTTAGTGTGCAAAAATCCCCAGTATCCTACATTATTGTTCCGAGTGGTTCACGGGTATGTCAAAGATGAGAATATGTGTAAATTCATTTCTAGATGGTTCATGTATGTACATAAAGCTCATGTTTATTAAATGTTTGAAACGATGAATATGAGGTAAGTTTGTGGTAGAATGAGTTATGATCATGAGACTATGGTAAATTTACACTTAATTATGTTATAATATTTAGATGTTATGTGCATGGTAAGGTTGCTTATTTCTTGCATACGAGCTTACTAAGCTATATAGCTTACTCCGTTTATTTTTCCATGTTTTATAGTGTCGCCAAGCTAACTCGGATCAGAGATCGTCGGAGATTCGAATCACACTATCAAACTCTTATTTTTGGGTATTGATGATTTTAGTAATTTGAAAGTATGGCATGTATAGGGACTTAGTCATTTTGTTATATGTGTCATTATGATTTTAGCCAATGCATTGGCTTGTAATTGTCAAAGGCCTGATTTGATATTTGGCCGTGTAAATTGGCTTATTTTGGCTAACATGGTTGTAAGCCTAAGTATATTCATATATGTGCCAATGTCTTTGGTTATATGGTCATGGTATGCTTGGTGAATGATGGAATGTGATTCATAGTATGAATGTGAAATGTTTGGGAATGTGATATATTGATGAGATGATAAATTTGTGCACAATTAGGTCTCTTGAAAGTAGTAAATTGAGGCTTAATAAATGTGAAATTTGCATGATTGATTTAGGGCATAATCAATGTTGTGAGTATGATAGATGTTGCTATTGTATTAGCATGTGTTTGTCATAATTGTGGGTGTTTTGGTTGCCTAAGTATATTATGTTTTGTACCATTGAATTGGTGTATGTGTATGTGTGAATAAGGGTGGCAAATGGCTTGGTAAATAGCCTTTATTTTTTCTATATGGATAAACACACGGGCGTGTGTCTAGGCCATGTGTGACACACGGCCTGTCCTATGGGCATGTGTTTTGGCCATGTGTCCCCTGCACCCTAATTTTGAGAAACAGAATGCTCAGAATTGAGCATATGGGCAGAGACAAGGCCGTGTGTCTCAGCCGTGTGAGGGACACGGCCTCATGCACGGGAGTGTGTCCTGACCGTGTGAAGTCTGCACCTTTTTTATGAAAATATAATTTACCATACCGCTTGGCACACGGGTATGTGACTTGGCCGTGTGACATCAATTTGTTCATGCATTGCAAAACAGAGAGTTACATGGGTTAGGGATATGGGCATCTGTGACCACATGGCTTGATCACACGGGCGTGTCCCATATCCATATGGGTGTGTGACCCCTGTTTAGTGAAAAATTTTTCTAATTTTTGTAAAAATTTCCTAAGTGCTCAGTTTAGTCCCAAACTACTCCCAAAGCATGTTTAGGGCCTCGTAGGCTCGTATTAGGGACTTTATGATTAATTGCAAATGGTTTTAATTTGGACGCAAATTCATGGCTCAGAATTGTATGATTGTTTGTGTGGTAAGTCCAGTAACGCCTCGGACCCTGTTCCGGCGTTGAATACGGGTAAGGGGTATTACATCATCGGTACCACAATTCAAACATTTAAAATCCAAATCACATACATCTTTTTCCAAAACACCAAACATGTATCTATCAAGCATTTCATAACCTTAAACCACAATCAAAACCAAACTTGCAAAGGCATGAATCTTACCACTTATATATATATGGTCAAAACATACCAAAAGTTCCAAATAAACACACCTACAACATTACATTACAAAGCATGAAACAACATATCTAATAACAAGTAAATTCAAACTCGTAGCACATGCCATTTACAACCCAACTACAAAATAATCAAAACTTATACCGATTTGGGAACAGATAGTGTGTATGCTCCGAGTTGAATTTCAAACCGATCAAGATTTCTAATGATCTACAAAGAAAGAAACAATGGACGTAAGCAAATCAATGCTTAGTAAGCTCGTATATAATAGAAACTTAAACTTACCGAATTTGAATCATTTGTGCATTTCATGCATAATTTCATTAACAAGCTTATGAATTCATTCATTTCCTATACACACAAAAAATCTCACAAGTTAGTGAATTCACATATATACATGAAAGTTGAGCATACTATAGAAAAATATACACATGCAATTTGAGCATACTATAGAAAAACGTTCAAATAGCATATTTACCAATCAATTCGTCCAACTCATATTCAAATGCTAAATAACATTCCCTTTTATTATACCCTATCCAATTGCTCCTTTCAATGATTGATTCTATGTAGCTAATGCATCTATTCTTTTAATTTTACATATATAAAAACTTAAAACATACCATATCATATAATGTTCATATATAACAATTGCAATTCAATCACCCCTCTCAATTTATAATATTTGACACATTCGATTCAAAGTTTCATACCATATAGACATTTCATAATAATTCCTTATATAAATCAATTTACATATAGCCATTTCAAGTATCGACCTAATCACAACATGCTTCAACAATTTCCAGATCAGTAAACATTTAAACATACATATATTCAGAATTTGTAATTCGTTTACTTCAATGAAATAGTTCCGTATCAAATACCTTCATTCTTCTGATGGATCTTTGTAAAAATATTCAATACATAAGTCTAGAAATAGATAACACTCGTAAGAGCTAATCAGATATAGAAGAAATGTGTCAAGTTACCCGGCCAGGCTAAACTAGTGATAACATAGAAAAATAGCCTGGCCAGGGCTATGTATACATGTAAGGTTATTAGTCCAGGCTAAACCTTTAAAATGACAATGGATTACCAATCCAAGCTAAATCCAAGTCACATGTATAGTTGAGTACACAACACATGCTAGAGCTCAGTCCAGAATAATAATTCAGACAGAAATCTCATGTATGAAAATTTTACTTGATCCATCAAAATTACTTTAGAAATTTAGTATTTTTCACATAAACCAATTTTATTTTATTAGTGTTAAATATATATCATTAATAGCATTTAATAATGAATTATTACCAAATATAACAGTATGAACTTACCTAGAGAAAAACGGTTGCGAAAACAAGACTGACGACTAATATGATAATTTAGCTTTTCCACAATCCAAGTCCAATTGTTTCGTTCCTTGATCAATTAATGTTTTTCATTCAATTAATCCATTCAAACATCTCAATTACATAAACTTAAACTTATAAGCCCTTTTAATATAAATTTACAAAATTATCCTTAAACTTTACCCTTTTTGTAATTTAGTCCCTAAAACCAAAATTTACAAATTAACCATATTTAAACCCATGCTAGCAGAATTCTATATAGTCCCTCTTCAGCCCACATTTATCACAATTTCACAATAATTCCAACAAGTTTTACTATTTTAACAATTTAACCCTTTAATAATAAAATTACTAAAAATCATTCTATAAAATAGTCTTATTTAAAAACTAAGCTTAAAAATATACCATTAGACCTCAAAATCACTTCAAACTCATCAATGCCATAGCCGAAAACATTTAACAGTTTTGAAAATGAAGGTACGAGTTTGTAACGACCTGATTTAGACCCTAATTGGAACAGTGGTTTCGGGACCACAAATTCGAGTCAAAAAAATATTTAAAAATTATTTTATATGTTAATTTCTGTGAATTTATATTTGTGAAATTTTTGTGATTTAATTTTGTAGTTTAGGTATCTGATTAAATAAAAGGACTTAATCACGTAAAATGAAAATTAGGTGGTAACTTGCATAAGGGCCGAATTGTTAGTGGCTTCTTAAGTTGAAGCATTTATGTTGTAAATAAACCAAATTTAAGTGATTTGGATGGTAGTACTGTAACACCCCTATCCTATAACCGTCACCGGAATAGGAAAGGTGTAACACCCCGAACCCGAGACCATCGCCGGTGTCGGACGCGAGGGGTTAACGAGCTAAATCCTCTTAAAGCACCGACCAATTTGGCATTTCTAGACAGGCTGGAAAACTGTGTCACTGTCGCCTTAAAAATCATATCTCGAGTTTCAAAACTCGGAAACTGGTTCCATAAATTTTCCCTGAATTTAGACTCATATATCATTCCATGGATTTATTTCTAGAATTTTTGGTTGGGCCAATTGGTACAGTTTATTAGTTAAAGTCACCCATATTACAGGGATCGACTGCTCTGACCTTTGCACGTTACAAATTGAATATCTCTCTGTAAAGGGCTTTAATACTGGTGCCGTTTGTTTCTAATGAAACTAGACTCAAAATGGAATCTGCACATATAAGGCATGACTTCTAATTCTTTCTAGATGATTTATAGTAAATTTTTAAAGTCGCGACAGGGGACCCAGAAACCGTTCTGGCCCTGTCTCACAATACCTTTAATAACTCTTAACATGTAACTTCTATGACCGTTTCGTTTCTTCCATATGAAAGTAGACTCATCAAGGTTCAATTTCATAACTTATTCACTATTTAATACCATTCCTACAAATTTTGGTGATTTTTCAAAACCACACCACTGCTGCTGCCAGCATCTGTTTTCAAGGTAACCTTTACTAATTTCATGATTTCCACGATTCAATTGGCCCTTTTTGCATACATAGCACAAAGTGTGATCATGATTAACCATTCCAATGGCTAATCTTATCAAAAAAATTCCATACCCCATAATGATCATCATACAAACGATTATAGAATCATACTAAAAACGTATATAAGCCATTTTCGCATGGCTATCCAAGCTTACACAAAACCGAAAAGTACATGACTTCAACAATAGGGTAGTCCTATACATGCCATTTCAAAGTTCAACCAAAATTATACCAAAATGGAGGCTTTGATAGTGTAGATGACTTCGACTTTAATGATCCCGAATCCGATCGCTAACGAGCAAAATCTATAAAACAGAGAAACAAAGGAACGGAGTAAGCAATTTATGCTTAGTAAGTTTCGAGCCATAATTTACACACAACCAAAGCATAGCATTCAAGTAGCTAAACAATAATTCATATGTACAATTTCTCAATGACATGCTTACTTCACAATCCCAACTCTTATATTCATACACAAATAACGGCTTAGTTAAGGCCGATAACTCGTTTATCATTGGAGCAAATATTCATACGCACTTACTCCTAGTGTGCAAAGCACACACAACACATACCTTGTTGTTGGGAATTTCACAAGTGCATTAACTGAAAATTTTTCAGCAAGCTTATAATTTTCAAATCACATACCTTCGGAGTTTAACCGGATATAGCTACTCGTTCAAACGCCTTCGGGACATAGCCCGGTTATGGTAACCCGCACAAATGCCTTCGGACTTAACCGGATATCACAACTCGCACAATTGCCTTGGGCTTAGCCCGATATCATAGCTTCGCACCATTGCCTTGGGCTTAGCCCGGATATCACAACTCGCACAATTGCCTTGGGCTTAGCCCGTATCACAATTCGCACATTCATACACATCTTTGTTTCAATTTCATAACAAACTTTTATGCACAATTTACTTAATCAAGAATATCATTTCGGCTCAATGGCCACATACAAGGGCACAATTTCGATTGCTTATTACTTTGTTCAATCGAATCAAAATCTAAGTTTCGATACTTGAAAACTTACCTTGGAGATTATCGAGCGCTTCCAACGGCTATTCAATCACCTTTTCTTTTCCTTTATTGGAGCTAGTTCCCCTTTGCTCTTGAGCTTAATGTTAACAAATAAATTGATTTAATCGTTTGAATATCAAAGGGAATCCAAGGTACTTAGCCCTTATAAGGCCGCACACACTTACATCCACATACTTAAGCTCAATAATTATAACATAGCATCAAGCACTCATATGGCCGATTATACTTAGTCATACTTGCACAAATCAACAATAAATTTGAGATTTTCACACCATATAAGTACTAGGCGAATATACATGCAAGTTTCACAAACATTCTTCAACCATTTCTTCTTTAAACAAACATATTTATCATTTACTTCATAACCAAATCATCATGTGCAAACACATATACACATATAGGTGCAAGGCGAAATTCAAGGTGTTCATAACCATCCAAAACACAAATTTTAACTAACATGCAAGAAACATAAACCATGCTCATGAGCATGCCATGGCGAATACCTCACACACCATACTCCTTTTAAATTTTTGGTCATGGTTAAACAAAGGACTCAATGCCCTACTCAAGAATACTAAAAAGAAATTTCAAGAGTAGTCAATCCATCATTGCATGCATCATCATCAAGCTTCACATTTAGCATGCAATGGCTTTATCACAATATCAACTTTGACCAAATACCACTTCCATGGCATAACAAGGATTTGAACCATGGCTAACATGAACATCAAGTTGGCAACTAAAACATGCATGAATCTCATGACACAACCTCATACATACCTTAATCTTGATGCAAGTTTAGCCAAATCTCCTTCTAGATCTCTTCTAAACAAAGAAAATGAAGCAAAAATCTCTTCTTCCTCTTAGTATTTTCGGCCAAAAGGAGAGAACAAGGATGAACAAAATTTTTTGTTTTCTTTCTTAGTTGCACGACAATGGGGGAATGCTACACTCTCACACACATTTTTTTTGTTTCTCTTCCCACATCTAATTATTAATCATTTCTTTCATGCTCCATTAACAAAACATGTTTCAACATGTTTTCTTTGCCCATAAACCATGTCATGGCCGCCACCACCTATAAAGGGGAATTTGACATGCAAGTCCATTGTTTTGCATGCATGCTTTAATTAGTCATCACACATTTCCTATCGTACTTTCAAAGTTCACTACTAAGTCCTTTCTAGTGGAATTCACCTTTATAAGACTAAATCAATCATAAAAATGTCACACATAAGCACACATATTATAGGCATCAAAATAAATTTTAAATTATTTTTATGCCTCGGTTTTGTGGTCCCGAAACCACATTCCGACTAGGGTCAATTTTGGCTGTCACAACTCTCCCCACTTAAGAAATTTTCGTCCCCGAAAATCTTACCGTAAATAGGGTTGGGTATCGCTCTTTCATAGAGTTCTCGGTTTCCCAAGTAGCTTCTTCTATCCCGTGTTTGAGCCATAACACTTTCACTAGCAAAACCCGCTTGTTTCGCAACTCTTTCACTTCACGTGATAGGATACGAATCGGTTCTTCCTCATAACTCATATTGGCTTGAATTTCAACCTCTGATGGACTAATCACGTGCAATGGATCGATCTATAGCGTCAAGCATCGAAACATGAAAGACATCGTGAATCTTTTCGAGTTCGGGGCAAAATCAAACGATATGCAAGCTGGACCGACTCGCTCGGATATCTCATATGGCCCAATGAACCTCGGGCTCAACTTGCCCTTGCGGCCGAATCTGAGTATCTTTTTCCAAGGCGAAACCTTGAGAAACACTTTATCCCCCACCTGATGCTCGATGTCTTTACGCTTCAGATCCGCGTACGACTTCTGACGGTCGGAGGCTATCTTCAGACTTTCACGGATTACTTTCACTTTCTTTTCAGCATCTCTAATCAAATCCACCCCAAAAATTTTGCTTTCACCGAGCTCAGTCCAAAACAATGGTGTACGGCATTTACGACCGTACAAAGCCTCGTAGGGTGCCATCTTAATACTTGATTGAAAGTTGTTGTTGTGCGAATTCAATCAAAGGCAAATACCGCTCCCATGAACCATCGAACTCGAGGATGCAACATCTCAACATATCCTCAAGTATCTCGAATTATCCGCTCGGATTGACCATCATTTGGGGGTGAAAGGCGGTCTTGAAATGCAACTTGGTACCCAAAGCTTCTTGTAACTTTTTCCAAAACCGCGAGGTAAATCTCGGATCTCTATCCGACACGATGGAAATAGGCACCCGTGTAATCTCACAACTGAGAAACGTCTGATTCGGCTAGTTTGTCCATTGAAAATCCGTGCGTCACGGGGACAAAGTGAGTGACTTAGTCAATCTATCTACCACGACCCAAACCGCATCCTTCTTACTCACGACAATGGCGGTCCGGATACAAATTCCATTGTGACTCGATCCCATTTCCACTCGGGTATCGTAATCGGTCAAGTAATCTCAAGGCACTTGATGTTCCGCTTTCACTTGTTGACATATTAAACATCTCAAACAAAGTCGAGATGTCTCGTTTCATACCATGCCACCAAAATCGACGTTTCAAATCGTTGTACATCTTTGTACTCCCCGGGTGGATCGCCATTCGGCTACAATGGGCTTCGTTCAGTATTATCGAAATAAGTTCTGAATTCTTTGGAACACACAGACGACTCTGAACCTCAAACAATCATCATCATCGATCCGAAACTCGATTCCTTATTCGAACACACTCGGCCCTTTTGCAACCAACTCATTGTCGACCTTCCGAGCTTCACAAATTTGATGTATCAACAATGGTTTGGCTTTCAATTCAGCTACTAACACGTTGTCGGATCGAGCGGACAAGTGCACATTCATCGCTCAGAAAGCGAATAATGATTTACGACTCAAGGCATCCGCAACCACATTCGCCTTTCCCGGGTGATAGTCAATGACCAGCTCATAATCCTTTAACAGCTCGAGCCAACGTCTTTGTCGCAGATTTAAGTCTCTTTGAGTCATCAAATATTTGAGACTTTTGTGATCCGAATACACATGGCACTTCTCACCAAATAAGTAATGTCTCCAAATCTTTAAGGCGAATACGATGGCAGCCAATTCGAGATCATGGGTCGGATAATTTTTCTCATGTGGCTTTAATTGCCTCGATGCATAGGCCACAACTCGACCTTCTTGCATCAATACACAACCTAACCCAAGTAGGGAGGCGTCACTATAGATGACAAACTCTTTGCCAGATTCGGGTTGCACTAGAATTGGGGCTTTAGTCAAATAAGTTTTCAGTTGATCGAAACTTTTCTGACATTTCTCCGACCATTCGAACCTTACGTCCTTTTGGAGTAGCTTCATCATTGGCGTGGCTATCGTTGAGAAACCTTTTACAAATCGTCGGTAATAACCGGCCAGCCCCAAAAGCTCGAACCTCGGTAATATTTCTGAGGCTTCCAGTTAAGTATGGCTGAAATTTTGTTTGGGTCATTGGAATGCCCGATGCAGATATCACATGCCCCAAGAAGCTAACCTCTCTTAACCGAACTCACACTTCTTGAACTTAGCATATAATTGCTTATCCCGTAGAATTTGCAAAGCACTAACCTCGGTGTTCAAGCATGTTCGGTCTCATTTCTTGAATAGACCAAGATGTCATCAATGAACACGACTACGAACCGATCCAAATATGGTCTCAAGATCCGATTCATCAAATCCATAAATACCGCAGGGCATTAGTAAGCCCAAACGGCATCACTAGGAACTCGTAGTGACCATATCTCGCTCAAGGCGGTCTTGGGTACGTCCAAATCTCGAATTCAGAAGCGATAATAGCCCGATCTCAAATCTATTTTCGAGAACACCGAGGCTTCTTCAGTTGATCGAACAAATCGTCGATCTGTGATAACGGATATTTGTTCTTTATCGCCGCTTTATTAAGTCGACGATAGTCGATGCAACCTCATGGTTCCATCCTTCTTTTCACAAACAACACCGGCGCACCCAAGGTGAAAAACTGGACGAGCAAAACCTCTATCCACCAATTCTTGCAACCGAGCTTTCAACTCCTTTAATTCTATTGGTGCCATACGATATGGAGCTATCGAAATTGGAGTGGTACCGGTACCAATTCGATGCCAAACTCTATTTCTGAAGCAGTGGTAAACCCGGCAATTCTTGTGGAAAACATCCCGGTATTCACAAACCATCGCACAGATTCGGGTTTCTTTTCTGACTCCTTGTCATCGAGCACATACGCAAGGTACGCTTCGCACCCTTTTCTTACATATTTCTGGGCCAACATTGCTGAAATTATAGCTGGCAACCCTTTTAAGTCCGTAGACTCAACCTGAATTATCTCGTTATTCGCGCACCTCAGATCGATAGTCTTGCTTTTGCAATTTACAACCGCATCGTGCATGGTCAACCAATCCAAACCAAGAATAACGTCGAATTCGTCGAACGGCAAAAGCATCAAGTCCGCCGGAAAACAAGAGCCTCGAAATACTAGGGACTTTTCTTACACACTTTGTTGACAAGCACGTAATGACCCAAGGGTTTGACACCAATTACAAACTCGATGAGACTCAATAGGCAAAGTCTTCTTTGGATGCTAAGGTTTTGCATATATAAGAATGAGTAGAACCAGGTCAATCAAAGCAATCACATTAGTATCGAAAAGAGTGAAAGTACCAGTAATGACATCTGGTGAGACAGCATCCTCGCGTGCGCGTATGGCATAAGTCCTAGCAGGAGCACGAGCCTCGGGTCTTGTTGTAGCATCTCTCGACCCTCTCTGACCGCCACTAGCATTGCCCGTATTTACGGATGGCCTACTTGACGGTGGTAGCACCGGGTTTCCACTCGACTTACATTTTGTTCAAGCAACCTCGGGCAATCCTTGATAAAGTGGTCGGCCGATCCACACTTATAGCGAGAGCGATCACGGAACCTCTGACTCCCGAATGCCATTTGCCACAATGTCGACACTCCATTCGGTTTCGACGATCATTCCCAACACCGAGATCGAAGTGCCTCGTATACCCATTGTGGGGTCGATCACGATCTCGTCTAAAAAGGACTGAAGCGCCTCTAGACCGGCTCACATCTTCTCGAAATCTCTTCGATGCTTGTTGAAGAGACTTTCCCGAGGACCTTTTTCGAAATTCTCCAGTTCCCACATCAACTTTTTGATTTTCCTTTCTAAGCTCTTCGGCTTTACAAGCTCGCTCAACAAGTACTACGAACTCTCGTATTTCGAGAATGCCAACAAACATCCTTATATCATCATTCAGCCCGTCCTCGAAGCGTTTACACATAATAGCTTCGAACGAAACACATTCCAAAGCGTATCTACTGAGTCTAACAAATTTTTGCTCGTAGTCAGTAACGGACATAGAGCCTTGCTTAAGATCAAGAAATTCCTTTCGTTTTTGGTCGATGAATCTCTGACTGATATACTTCTTTGAACTCGGTTTGGAAAAACTCCCAAGTTACTTGCTCCCTAGGCACTGGCGAAGTTAGAGTACTCCACCAATAGTAGGCGAATCGCGTAGCAAGGAGATAGTACACTTTAAGCACTCATCGGGTGTACAAGATAGCTCATCGAGCACCCGGATAGTGTTGTCCAACCAAAATTCAGCTTGCTCGGCATCGTCGTCATCCGTAGCTTTAAATTCAGTGGCCCCATGTTTTCGAATCCTGTCGACTAAGGGCTTACTTGACCTTATTTGGTCAGTTACTGGAGGTATTGTAGGTGCGGGGGTTGCGTTTGTCGGGAATGGAGGTTGTGGAACAGCCGTGTTAGTTCGAATGTATTGGTTAAACCAATCATTCATCACACTATAAAAGGCTTGCCTAGCCTCATCATTCGGATTGCTGGCCATAGGTTGAGAGTCCGCCGGTGCTGTCCCTTGCGCGGGAGAAGGTGCCACACTCTCCACATCATCAGCTATTGCTCGGTTGGGATCGGGGTCCATTGCTATAAACAAACACAAAGTCAAATTGTCAGAAATCACCACACTATCAATTCATCATTTAATGGCATGTATAGCTAGACCCCAAACATATCACGGTAGTCCTAGAATCGACTAAACCGTAGATCTGATACCAATAAAATTGTAACACCCCGAACCCGAGACCATCGCCGGTGTCGGACGCGAGGGTTTAACGAGCTAAATCCTCTTAAAGCACTGACCAATTTGGCATTTCCAGACAGGCTGGAAAACTGCGTCACTGTCGCCTTAAAAATCATATCTCGAGTTTCAAAACTCGGAAACTGGTTCCGTAAATTTTCCCTGAATTCAGACTCATATATCCTTCCATGGATTTCTTTCTAGAATTTTTGGTCGGGCCAATTGGTACAGTTTATTAGTTAAAGTCACCCATATTACAGGGATCGACTGCTCTGACCTTCGCGCGTTACAAATTGAATATCTCTCTGTACAGGGCTTTAATACTGGTGCCGTTTGTTTCTAATGAAACTAGACTCAAAATGGAATCTTCACATATAAGGCATGACTTCTAATTCTTTCTATATGATTTATAGTAAATTTTTAAAGTCGCGACAGGGGACCCAGAAACCGTTCTGGCCCTGTCTCACAATAACTTTAATAACTCTTAACATGTAACTTCTATGACCGTTTCGTTTCTTCCATATGAAAGTAGACTCATCAAGGTTCAATTTCATAACTTATTCACTATTTAATACCATTCCTACAAATTTTGGTGATTTTTCAAAACCACACCACTGCTGCTGCCAGCATCTGTTTTCAAGGTAACCTTTACTAATTTCATGATTTCCACAATTCAATTGGCCCTTTTTGCATACATAGCACAAAGTGTGATCATGATTAACCATTCCAATGGCTAATCTTTTCAAAACAATTCCATACCCCATAATGATCATCATACAAATGATTATAGAATCATACTAAAAATGTATATAAGCCATTTTCGCATGGCTATCCAAGCTTACACAAAACCGAAAAGTACATGACTTCAACAATAGGGTAGTCCTATACATGCCATTTCAAAGTTCAACCAAAATTATACCAAAATGGAGGCTTTGATAGTGTAGATGACTTCGACTTTAATGATCCCGAATCCGATCGCTAACGAGCAAAATCTATAAAACAGAGAAACAAAGGAACGGAGTAAGCAATTTATGCTTAGTAAGTTTGAGCCATAATTTACACACAACCAAAGCATAGCATTCAAGTAGCTAAACAATAATTCATATGTACAATTTCTCAATGACATGCTTACTTCACAATCCCAACTCTTATATTCATACACAAATAACGGCTTAGTTAAGGCCGATAACTCGTTTATCATTGGAGCAAATATTCATACGCACTTACTCCTAGTGTGCAAAGCACACAACACATACCTTGTTGTTGGGAATTTCACAAGTGCATTAACTGAAAATTTTCAGCAAGCTTATAATTTTCAAATCACATACCTTGAGTTTAACCGGATATAGCTACTGTTCAAACGCCGGGACATAGCCGGTTATGGTAACCCGCACAAATGCCTTGGGACTTAACCGGATATCACAACTCGCACAATTGCCTTGGGCTTAGCCCGATATCATAGCTCGCACCATTGCCTTGGGCTTAGCCCTGATATCACAACTCGCACAATTGCCTTGGGCTTAGCCCGTATCACTGGTCGCACATTCATACACATCTTTGTTTCAATTTCATAACAAACTTTTATGCACAATTTACTTAATCAAGAATATCATTTCGGCTCAATGGCCACATACAAGGGCACAATTTCGATTGCTTATTACTTTGTTCAATCGAATCAAAATCTAAGTTTCGATACTCGAAAACTTACCTTGGAGATTATCGAGCGCTTCCAACGGCTATTCAATCACCTTTTCTTTTCCTTTATTGGAGCTAGTTCCCCTTTGCTCTTGAGCTTAATGTTAACAAATAAATTGATTTAATCGTTTTGAATATCAAAAGGGGAATCCAAGGTACTTAGCCCTTATAAGGCCGCACACACTTACATCCACATACTTAAGCTCAATAATTATAACATAGCATCAAGCACTCATATGGCCGATTATACTTAGTCATACTTGCACAAATCAACAATAAATTTGAGATTTTCACACCATATAAGTACTAGGCCGAATATACATGCAAGTTTCACAAACATTCTTCAACCATTTCTTCTTTAAACAAACATATTTATCATTTACTTCATAACCAAATCATCATGTGCAAACACATATACACATATAGGTGCAAGGTCAATTTCAAGGTGTTCATAACCATCCAAAACACAAATTTTAACTAACATGCAAGAAACATAAACCATGCTCATGAGCATGCCATGGCGAATACCTCACACACCATACTCCTTTTAAATTTTTGGTCATGGTTAAACAAAGGACTTAATGCCCTACTCAAGAATACTAAAAGAAATTTCAAGAGTAGTCAATCCATCATTGCATGCATCATCATCAAGCTTCACATTTAGCATGCAATGGCTTTATCACAATATCAACTTTGACCAAATACCACTTCCATGGCATAACAAGGATTTGAACCATGGCTAACATGAACATCAAGTTGGCAACTAAAACATGCATGAATCTCATGACACAACCTCATACATACCTTAATCTTGATGCAAGTTTAGCCAAATCTCCTTCTAGATCTCTTCTAAACAAAGAAAATGAAGCAAAAATCTCTTCTTCCTCTTAGTATTTTCGGCCAAAAGGAGAGAACAAGGATGAACAAAATTTTTTGTTTTCTTTCTTAGTTGCACGGCAATGGGGGAATGCTACACTCTCACACACATTTTTTTTGTTTCTCTTCCCACATCTAATTATTAATCGTTTCTTTCATGCTCCATTAACAAAACATGTTTCAACATGTTTTCTTTGCCCATAAACCATGTCATGGCCGACCACCACCTATAAAAGGGGGAATTTGACATGCTAGTCCATTGTTTTGCATGCATGCTTTAATTAGTCATCACACATTTCCCTATCGTACTTTCAAAGTTCACTACTAAGTCCTTTCTAGTGGAATTCACCTTTATAAGACTAAATCAATCATCAAAAATGTCACACATGAGCACACACATATTATAGGCATCAAAATAAATTTTAAATTATTTTTATGCCTCGGTTTTGTGGTCCCGAAACCACATTCCGACTAGGGTCAATTTTGGGCTGTCACAAAAGGGGAGTCACCTGACAGACAGAGCATTTCGGAGTAACACAGATTCACAGATATCATATAATATCAATATATAAATATTCATCCACAATTCATCCATTAAGATGGTCTATGAGACCTAAAACGTACATTTAGGGTAGGTCAGAACTAAACCGAACCCTTTTAGAAATTTTAGAACTTAATCAATATTTTCAAATGTGACCAAGTCACACGCCCGTGTGACTAGACCGTGTGACTCACACGGGCACAAGACACGCCCATGTGGTCCAACCGTGCCAAAAAGAGGTCCTATACTGACTTTTTAACACGGCCAACAGACACGGCCGTGTGCCATGACCGTGTAAAATTTAGCTAGCTACTGACTTTCTCAAACGGCCACAAGGCACGCCCATGTTCCCTGGCCGTGTGGCACAATGCAGGCTTGGTTTAAGCCAATTTGCCACCCCATATGGTTCCAATCCTACAAACATTAATATGAAACAAGTATACCAACATTTCCAACCAATTCAATGCTCTAATATGACCAAAACACATTAGAACATAGCACATTTCAAAACATGCATCAAAACTATGCACAAAACTTAACATTTGCTAGCCAATTGACATGGCATAACATATATACAATTCAAAACTTAATACATAGACATTCTAGCCTATACATGCCATACTTAGCAATATTAACACTTTCAAAGGTACCAAAAAGAGCTTGATAGTGTGGTGACAATCCTCGACTATCCCGAGCCTTCAGTAGCTACGATAAGCGTAAAATGCATGTAAATCACACAGAGTAAGCTACGAAGAGCTTAGTAAGTCAAATACAAATTCCCAACTATTATAACATAAAAATAATAGTAAATGGCCAGATTTCACAACCGTCTCATAGAATATTTCCTTACTTCACAGAAACATAGTCTTTTCTATTCAGAAATCTAGTACGATACAAACGTACCTATATGAATTATACATTTCATATCTCATACTTTATCATCGGACAATAAAAAAACGGAATAAATATTCACAAACAAGTACAATGCCGACGTCCCAGATGTGGTCTTACATGTAATTTAGTATCGATGCCTCTGTCTCAGATAGGGTCTTATACGAAAACAGATACGATGTCGATGTCCTAGACATGGTCTTACACTTAAATTTCAAACCGATGCCTGTGTCTCAGACACGGTCTTACACGATAATTTAGATCAATACCAACGTTCTTTTATCAGGCTCTCAAGGTCGTCCAATACAGATAATAGTTTATAAACACAAAATTTAATAACTTAACACATAAGTGTAGTTTGACCTACCTCGTACGGATTTCGGACGAAAATTAGTCGTCTATTCGACTACTTTGGACTTCCCTCGATCTAAGTCTGATTTTCTTTGTTCTTGATCTAAAACAACATAAATTCAACCAGTTAATCATTCATTTCATTCAAATTTAATCCATATACACATATTTAGGGCACTTTACATTTTAGCCCTTACATTTTCACACTTTGACAATTTAGTCCATTTTTCACAAAATCACCAATATGTAAAATTTCTTTGCAACAAGGGCTAGCCGAATTTTCATGGCTTCTATATAAGCCCATACAACATGTTAAATTCACAAATTAGTCCTTCAAAACCTCATTTTCACAAATTAGCCCAAATAGCTCATTTCATCAAAAATTCAAGAACAAAACATATAACTCATCTAACAAGCCTTCATAATTCATCCAAAAACATCACAAAACTCATGATTTCAACAACGGCATTTCATGAAATCTTTAACAGAAATAGAAATTCAGACATGGGCTTTGAAGAACACGAAGCAACGGTCATAGAAACGTAGAAATTATCAAAAACGGACAAAAATTCGTACCTTAATCATAGATAGTCATGGCTGAATGAAATGAAGCTTAAAACCCTTTCTTCTTTCCTAATTTTGGTAGAGAAAGATGAACAAAATGGCCACATTTTGTTTTGTTTTTGATTAATATTAACATGTTAATCAATTTCCCATTTTGCCCTTGTTATTAAAACATAAATTTCCATCCACTAATGCCCATAATTTGTAACGCCCCGCACCCGAGACCGTTGCCGGAGTCGAACACGAGGTGTTAACGAACTTAATTATTTATTTACACAGTTCATTTTAAAATTTCCAGACAAGCTGGCTAACTGCGTCACTGTCACCATAAAAATCATATCTCGAGTTCCAAAACTCGAAAACTGATTCCGTAAATTTTCCCTGAAACTAGACTCATATATCCATCTACAGATTTTTTTCTAGAATTTTTGGTTGGGTCAATTAGTATAGTTTATTAGTTAAATTCTCCCCTGTTTCTGGGTTTGACTACTCTGAACTTCATGCATTACGACTTAGATATCTCCCTGTACAGGGCTTCAATACATATGCCGTTTGTTTCTAATGAAACTAGACTCAAAAAGGAATCTGTACATATAAAGCATGACTTCTAATTATATCTGGTTAATTTATGGTAAATTTCCAAAGTCAGAATAGGGGATCCAGTAACCGTTCTGGCCCTGTTTCACGAAAACTTAAACATCTCATAAAATACGGCTCATATGGTCGTTTCGCTTATTCCATATGAAAATAGACTCATCAAGGTTCGATTAAATAATTATTAATTATTTAATTACATTCCTACTATTTTTAGTGAATTTTCAAACTCACATCACTGCTGCTGTCAGCATTTATTTTAAGGTAAATTTCACCTATTTCATGGTTTCCATGATTCAACTAGCCATTTGACATACATAGCACCAAATATGATCGTGATTAACCATTCCAATGGCTAATCATTGCCAAGCATTTCCACACCTCTCAATAACCATATATATACAAAATGATTTTAATACTATGCTCAAAATATTTAAGCCATTTTCGCATGGCTATCCGAATATATACACATTACCAAAGGTACTTGATTAACAACAAAGGTCAGTCCTATACATGCCATTATCAATGTTTAACTAAAAGAGTACCAAAAGGGCTTAGATAGTGTGGACGACTTTGACTTCGACAATCCCGAGTCCGATAGCTGACGAACAAAAATCTATAAAACAGAGAATCAAAGAAACAGAATAAGCATTTAATGCTTAGTAAGTTTTGAGTAATGAAATTAGTTACGACTAAAGTATAACGTTCATATGGCTAAATGAATAATTTCATATATGCATATTCTGAAAATCATACTTACTCCACGCTTCAATCAATATATTCATACACAAGGTATCAAACCTAACTAAAGGCTGAAAGTTCGTTAATCAATTGAGCGAATACTATTTAATTGGAATCGACTTTTCCGAAGCATATACGAAACATACCTTACCGTTTGGATTTTATGAGCGTATCAATTGAAATTATTACAGCAAGGTCGCTCACTTCCAAACCCAAGTACCTTCGGGATTTAGCCGGATATAGCAACTCGCACAAATACCTTCGGGTCTTAGCCCGGATATAGTCACTAGCACAAATGCCTTGGGACTTAGCAGGATATAGTCACTAGCACAAATGCCTTCGGACTTAGCCGGATATAGTCACTAGTACAAATGCCTTCGGGACTTAGCCCGGATATCATTCAAATAATCATGCACAAATATCAATAAATCATGACACATCCATATTTCATTTTCATTACTAAAGCTCAAACACAAGACACTTATCAAACCTTACCAATTTCGGCTCAATAGCCACATACAAAGAGCATGATTTTGATTGGCTTTATAACATGATCTCTATACACATTCGCTACCCGTCATAGGTATAAACTAATCACCTCAATATATAATTCAAGTAGAATCATTATATCACCGCTTATTTGTTATGCTTATATGTCATGACTTAATCAAATCATAAACTAAGTTTCATTACTCAAGACTTACCTCGGATGTTGTCGAACGATTTGACGGCTATTCGATCACTTTTTCCTTTCCTTATCCAACTTTGATCCTCTAGGCTCTTGAGCTAAATCAAACAATTTACTTCCCAAATTAAACATAGTCATACGGCATCCATATACATTTTATACTAGCGAAATGTACCATCAAGATATACTTTACTCAAATAATTTACCTTGGCGAACATGTATAATGTTTTGTAGCTTAATAAATTTAACATACATTATGTATTTATAATATTTGTGTAGCCAATTATCCATGGTCATACACACACAATCAAAAATAAATACCAAATTTTCATATCCTTTATGCCTTAAGTCGAATACACTTGTCATGTTCACCTACATTTTCAAGTACAACATTCTCATATTCGGCATTAGTATCAAGCATAATAGCCAATTCTTCCCACCTTGAATCTATGCATCTATTTAATCATAGTTTGCTCAAGCACTCATACAACAAGATACATCCAATTTAACAAGAAACAAAAACCTTATTTCTCCATAGCTACTATGGCCGAAAGTTCTAGGCATCTCAATACCGAAATTTTTAACATGGGTTGCCTAAAGAACTTGGTGATGAGTTCAAATTAATCTAACATTTCAAGCAACTTAACACATCCATATAACTAAAAATTCTAAGTTTAAACACAATACAACATTTTAGCACCATGGCGAATACTTCATGAAGTTGTTAAGACCCATCCTTTTATTAAGCACTCAAACTCAATCATCTTCATGCCTCATCACCACAACATCAAACACCAACCAAGAAGACAACACCCATGGCCGAGTATCATCTCCATCAAATAGCAAAAGAATTTAAACCAACATCTAGAAATATGCATGAATTTCATGGAATAACATCAAACATACCTCTTCCTAAACATCAACCAACCGAACATGAAGCAAGAGAATCCTCTTCTTCTTCCTTCCTCAAGTCACGGCAATGGGGGAGCATGGATGAGACAACTTTGTTTTCATCACCCCTCATTCTTTATTACTTTATTACTAACCTTTTATTTTATTATTTCTAACATAAAACATTAACACAAAATGTTTATAATATGCTTTAACCCATAGCATGGCCGGCCACCATCTTGATTTTTTGGTTAATTTGACATGCAAACCCATCATTTTTATAACATGCATTAATAGTTCCTTATAGATTAACCTAATACATTTCAAAAGTGTCACACATAAGTCCTATTAACTAAATTCACATGCAATCGACTAAATCGAAGCTTAAAACTTTCACACATTCATATTCACATATTTTAGACAATAAATATCATATTCAAATACTTCGGTGACTCGGTTTAGTGGTCCCGAAACCACTTTCCGACTAGGGTCAATTTAGGGCTGTCACATAATTGTCCACCATTTAAACAAATGGTACAATTGACATGCAAGGACCTTTATTTTAAAAGCCAAGCCAAATAGGTGCTTTATCATTTAGCACTCAAGTTTTACACTTTTCGCGATTTAATCCTTTTTCATAATTAAGCACAGAAACAGACAATTAAATCACAGAAACTGTACAGATATAAATTCACATATCACAAACATAGAAAATAATATTAAAATATTTTTTAGACTAGGATTTGTGGTCCCGAAACCACTATTCCGACTAGGGTCAAAATCGAACTATTACAATTCTCCCCCTCTTAGGGATTTTCGTCCCCGAAAATCTTACCGTTAAATAGATTTGGATATTGCTGTTTCATTGCATCTTCAGGCTCCCATATAGCCTTTTCTACTCCATGTCTATGCCACAGTACTTTGACTAACGAAATTCTTTTATTACGTAATTCTTTAATCTCACGAGATAGAATACGAATTGGCTTTTCTTCATAAGTCATGTCAGAATGGATTTCAATATCAGATGGAGAAATTACATGCGAAGGATCAGATTGTATCATCGAAGCATCGATACGTGAAATACATTGTGAATCTTTTCTAACTTAGACGGTAATCTTAATCTATAAGCAACTGGCCCAACTCGCTCAATGATTTCATACGGTCCGATGAACCTCGGGCTCAACTTGCCCTTTTTACCGAATCGGAATAGTTTCTTCTATAGAGATACCTTCAGAAACACTTTATCACCGATCTCATATTCGATATCCTTTCGTTTTAAATTCGCATAAGATTTCTGATGATCAGAGGCAACTTTCAGACTATCTCGGGTTATTTTCACTTTCCGTTCTATTTCTTTTATCAGATCAACCACGTAAATCTTATTCTCACTGAGCTTAGACCAGTATAACAGAGTTCTACACTTTCTACCATATAAGGCTTCATAAGGTGCCATTTTAATGCTCGATTGAAAACTATTATTATAAGCGAATTCAATCAAAGGTAGATGCTGTTCCCACATACCTTCGAACTCAAGAATGCAACATCTCAACATATCCTCGAGTATTTGAATAATCCGCTTAGATTTACCATCTGTTTATGGATGAAAAGCAGTGCTGAAATGCAATTTAGTACCCAAAGCATCTCGCAATTTCTTCCAGAATCGCGATGTAAATCTCGGGTCTCTATCAGATACTATTGACAATGGTACACCATACAATTCCACACTATCAGAAATATACAACTCAGCCAGCTTATCGAGCGAATAATCAAATTGAATCAGAATAAAATGAGTTGATTTCGTCAAACGATCAACTACAACCCAAATTGCATCTTTCTTTCTCAAGACAGACGCAAACCCGAAACAAAATCCATGGTCACTCGATCCCATTTCCACTCTGGAATCATAATCGGTTGTAATAATCTAGATGGCACCTGATGTTCAGCTTTAACTTGCTAATAGATTAAACATCTCGAAACAAAGTCAGAAACATCTCTTTTCATTCTCGGCCACTATATAGTTGTTTCAAATTATTATACATTTTCGTACTTCCGAGATGTACAGAAAATCTACTGCTGTGAGCTTCAATCAAAATCATCCGAATCAACTCTGGATTTCTCAGAACACAAAGTCTATTTCTGAATCTTTAACAATTATTAACATCAACCCGAAATTCAGAATCACACAGATTTCGTTTAGCTATCAATTCATTGTCAGATTTATGAGCTTCACAAATCTGTTGTATAAACAAAGGTTTTGCTTTCAGTTGAGCATAAACCAAAGTATCATCAAACAGTGCTAAATTAGCGTTCATAGCACATAACGCAGACAACAATTTCCTACTCAAAGCATCAGAAACAACATTAGCTTTGCTCGGATGATAATCAATCACAAGTTCGTAATCGTTTAGCAGTTCTAACCATCTTCTTTATCGCAAATTCAAATATTTTTGCGTCATTAAATACTTCAGACTTTTATGATTAGAAAACACGTGACATTTCTCACCAAATAGATAGTGACGCCAGATTTTCAAAGCAAATACAATGGCAGCTAACTCGAGGTCGTGTGTTGGATAGTTCTTCTCATGCGGCTTTAATTGTCTCGAAGCATAAGCAACAACTTTTCCTTCTTGCATTAAAACACAACCGAGTCCATTCAACGAAGCATCACTAAAAACAACGAATTCTTTACCTGACTCAGGTTGTACCAATATCGGAGCTTCAGTTAACAGAGCTTTTAATCGATCGAAACTTTTCTGACATTGTTCAGACCATTCAAACCTCACATCTTTCTGAAGCAATGTTGTCAACGGAGTTGCAATCATCGAGAAATCTTTTACAAATCATCTATAACCAGAAAGTACCAGAAAACTGTGGACTTCAGATACATTCCTCGGAAGCTTTCAATCCAGAATAGCTGAAATCTTACTCGGATCAACTTGAATACCGGAAACTGATACAATATGACCCAGAAAACAAACTTCTCGCAACCAGAATTCACATTTACTGAACTTTGCATATAACTGTTTATCTCTCAAAATCTGTAATACTATTTTCAAATGTTCAATATGCTCAGATTCATTATATGAATATATCAATATGTCATTAATGAATACTACAACAAATTGATCTAAATACGGCTTAAAAATTCTATTCATCAAATCCATAAATACAGCAGGTGCATTCGTTAAGCCAAAAGCATAACTAAAAATTCATAATGCCCGTACCTCTTTCTGAAAGTAGTTTTTGGAATGTCAGAGTCCTTTACTCGCAACTGATAATAACCTGATCTCAGATCTATCTTTGAAAACACAGTAGCACCTTTCAATTGATCGAATAAATCATCAATTCTAGGCAGAGGGTCTTTGTTCTTTACAGTCACTTTATTAAGTTGTCGGTAATCAATACACATTCTCATTGTGCCATCTTTCTTTTTCACAAACAGAACAGGAGCACCCCATGGTGAAAAACTCGGTCTAGCAAACCCTCGATCAGTCAATTCTTGCAACTGAGATTTTAATTCCTTTAACTCAGTCGGGGCCATTCTATACGGAGCTATCAAAATCGGAGTAGTACCAGGTACTAATTCAATGCCAAACTTGACTTCTCGAATCGGAGGCAAACCAGGTAGCTCTTCAGGAAACACATCAGAGAATTCACAAACAACAAGTGCTGATTCAACTTTCTTATCATTCACTTTCGAGTCTAACACATAAGCTAAGTAGGCTTCACAACCTTTCTTTACATATTTCCGTGCTTTCATTGTAGATATCACAGCTGGTAGTCCATTCAGATCACTAGGCTCAATTCAAATTATCTCATCATTCTTACACCTTAAATCAATGACTTTTCTTTTACAGTTCACAACAGCGTCGTGCAATGTTAACCAGTCATCCCCAGAATTATATCAAATTCGTTGAAAGGTAAAAGCATCAGATCACTAGGAAATCAAATATCTCGAATCATTAATGGACAATTCTTGCAAACTTTATCAACCAAGACACTTTTTCCTAAGGGGTTCGATACTCTAATTACGAATTCAGTAGACTCTACAGGCAAAGTCTTACTGTGCACTAAATTCATACAAATATAAGAATGCGTTGATCTAGGGTCTATCAATGCAATCACAGAAGTATCATAAAGAGTAAAGGTATCAGTAATCACGTCTGGAGACGAGGCTTCCTCACGAGCTCGCATAGCATAGGCTCTGGTGGGTGCTCTGGCCTCAGATCTAACAGCAGTATCCCTAGTAGCTCTTTGATCACCACTTGTATTTGTCGTGTTTGTGGAAGGTCTACCTCTAGCTTAGGTGTTACTCTATCTCGGATTCTGTACATTCTCTTGCTCAGTAGGTTCAGAACAATCTTTTATAAAATGATCCAGGGATCCACACCAGAAACAAGCTTGGTCATTTAATCTACAATTTCCCGGATGTCTTTTACCACAGTGTTTACATTCAAGTTTCTCAGATCGGACACTTCCAACACTTACAATAGAAATAACAGGGGCTCTGGTGTTCGAATACGGTCTAGCTTGATCTTGGTTTGAATGTCCCACTTTAGTATTTGAACGGTTCTGATCATCTCGAAATTTCTTTAACCCAGACTGAAATGATTTACTTGAAGATCTTTTTCTAGCATCTCTAGCTTCAGAATCAGCTTTTCTTTTCTCTTTGCCTAATTCTTCAGCTTTACATGCTCGCTCAATGAGCACTACCATTTCTTTAATCTCCAAAATCCCCACTAGAAGACGGATATCTTCGTTTAGTCCATCTTCAAATCTTTTGCACATTATTGCTTCATTTGATACACATTCCCGAGCATACTGGCTCAATCTCACAAATTCACGTTCATATTCAGTAACAGACATTTGGCCTTGTTTAAGCTCAAGAAACTCTTTACGTTTTTTATCAATAAATCTTTGACTAATGTATTTCTTCCGAAATTCAGCTTGGAAGAAATCCCAGGTAACCCGTTCTCTCGGAACCATAGATATTAAAGCTTTCCACCAATGATACGCCGTATCTCGAAGAAGTGAAACGACACATTTAACACATTCTTCTAGATTCAGAGACATTTCATCAAATACCCGTATTGTATTTTCCAACCAAAATTCGGCTCTTTCAGCATCATCATTCATTGTAGTTCAGAACTCTTCAGCCCCATACTTTCTAATTTTATCAACAGGTGGTCTACTTAGTTGAACTGGACTCACCGAGTGCATAATAGGAATTTGAGAAGGATTAACCGGGGGTGGAGGTTGTTGAATAGCCGGGTTGGTTCTATTGTATTGGGTGAACCATTCATTCATCATCTGATAGAAAGCTTGCTTAGCCTCACTATCACGGCTACTCGTAGCCAGTCAGGAATCATCTTGCACCGTCCCTTGCGTAGGAGTAGGTGCATTACTTTCAACATCGTCAGCTACGGCTCTATTGGGATCCATTGCTATATAAAAGCACATTTCAAAGTTAGGAGTCATCACACTATCACAGATTCAAATATGTGGCATGTATAGCTAGACTCATATACACTATGGTAGTCCTAGAACCAACTAAATCATAGCTCTGATACTAATAAAATGTAACAACCCTATCCCATAACTGTCGCCGGAATAGGAAAGGGGAGTCACCTGACAGACAGAGCATTTTGGAGTAACATAGATTTACAGATATCATATAATATCAATACATAAATATTCATCCACAATTCATCCATTAAGATGGTCACGAAACCTAAAACGTACATTTAGGGAAGGTAAGAACTAAACCGAACCCTTTCAAAATTTCAAAACTTAATCAATATTTTCAAATGTGACCAAGTCACAAGCCCGTGTGACTAGGCCATGTGACTCACACGGGCACAAGACACGCCCATGTGGTCCAACCGTGCCAAAAAGAGGTCCTATACTGACTTTTTAACACGGCCAACAGACACGGCCGTGTGCCATGACCGTGTAAAATTTAGCTAGCTACTGACTTTCTCACACGGCCAAGGCACGCTCGTGTTCCGTGACCGTGTGGCACAATGCAGGCTTGGTTTAAGCCAATTTGCCACCCCATATGGTTCCAATCCTACAAACATTAACATGCAACAAGTATACCAACATTTCCAACCAATTCAATGCTCTAATATGACCAAAACACATTAGAACATAGCACATTTCAAAACATGCATCAAAACTATGCACAAAACTTAACATTTGCTAGCCAATTGACATGGCATAGCATATATACAATTCAAAACTTAATACATATACATTCTAGCCTATACATGCCATTCTTAGCAATATTAACACTTTCAAAGGTACCAAAAAGAGCTTGATAGTGTGGTGACAATCCTCGACTATCCCGAGCCTTCAAGAGCTACGATAAGCGTAAAAATGCATGAAATCACACAGAGTAAGCTACGAAGAGCTTAGTAAGTCAAATACAAATTCCCAACTATTATAACATAAAAATAATAGTAAATGGCCAGATTTCACAACCGTCTCATAGAATATTTCCTTACTTCACAGAAACATAGTCTTTTCTATTCAGAAATCTAGTACGATACAAACGTACCTATATGAATTATACATTTCATATCTCATACTTTATCATCGGACAATAAAAAAACAGAATAAATATTCACAGACAAGTACAATGCTGACGTCCCAGATGTAGTCTTACATGTAATTCAGTATCGATGCCTCTGTCTCAGACAGGGTCTTATACGAAAATAGATACGATGTCGATGTCCTAGACATGGTCTTAAACTTAAATTTCAAATTGATACCTGTGTCCCAGGCACGGTCTTACATGATAATTCAGATCAATACCAACGTTCTTTTATCAGGCTCTCAAGGCCGTCCAATACAGATAACAGTTTATAAACACAAAATTTAATCAACTTAACACATAAGTGTAGATTGACATACCTCGTACGAATTTCGGACGAAAATGAGTTGACTATTCGACTACTTTGGACTTCCCTTGATTTAAGTCTGATTTTCTTTGCTCTTGATCTAATACAACATAAATTCAACCATTTAATTCATTTCATTCAATTTAATCCATATACACATATTTAGGGCGCTTTACATTTTAGCCCTTGCATTTTCACACTTTGACAATTTAGTCCATTTTTCACAAAATCACCAATATGTAAAATTTATTTGCAACAAGGGCTAGCCGAATTTTCATGGCTTCTATATAAGCCCATACAACATGTTAAATTCACAAATTAGTCCTTCAAAACCTCATTTTCATAAATTAGCCTAAATAGCTTATTTCATCAAAAATTCATGAACAAAACATATAACTTATCTAACAAGCCTTCATAATTCATCCAAAAACATCAAAAAACTCATGATATCAACATGAAATTTCATGAAATCTTTAACAGAAATAGAAATTCAGACATGGGCTTTGAAGAACACGAAGCAACGATCACAGAAACGTAAAAATTATAAAAAATGGACGAAAATTCATACCTTAATCATAGATATTCATGGCCGAATGAAATGAAGCTTAAAAACCTTTCTTTTTTTTCTAATTTAAGTAGAGAAAGATGAACAAAATGGCCACATTTTGTTTTGTTTTTGAATAATATTAACATGTTAATCAATTTCCCATTTTGCCCTTGTTATTAAAACATAAATTTCCATCCACTAATGCCCATAATTGTCCACCATTTAAAAAAATGGTACAATTGACATGCAAGGACCTTTATTTTAAAAGCCAAGCCAAATAGGTGCTTTATCATTTAGCACTCAAGTTTTACACTTTTCGCGATTTAATCCTTTTTCATAATTAAGCACAGAACCAGACAATTAAATCACAGAAACTGTACAGATATAAATTCACATATCACAGACACAAAATAATATTAAAATATTTCCAGGCTCGAATTTTTGGTCCCGAAACCACTATTTTGACTAGGGTCAAAATTGGACTGTTACAAGTGCCCTAGCTTATAATGGCTTTATAATTTTATTATTAAGGTTAACTTAGTAAATTAGAAATATAAGTTATTATATTAAAACATATGTTAAAATATATATAAATGAATGATATATATATATATAGAAATATAAGTTATTATATTAAAACATATGTTAATATATATATATATATATATCATTCATTTATTCTAGTCTAAAGTGACCGAATATTATAAACAAGAAAGAAGAGAAAAGAAATTAGGTTCGGCAAAGAAAAGAAAAGAATTTAGGTTCAGCCATCCTTTCAAGCTTAATCAAGGTTTGTTTTTTGTTCGATTTTTGATAATTTTTATCTTTTTGAGATCATTGCTTTGAGTGCTACAAAACGCATGCTTGAACTTTTGATTTTGGTGAATATTTTGAGTTATACCATTGTTGAGAGCTTGTGATTTTTGTTGTTTGATGATGAAATATGAAAGATATGTTTTAGATTAACATATTTTGTATTGGAGTTTTTGATGATTTTGAGTAATTAGAACTAAATTACAAAAATAATAATTTGAGGGATTAAAATGTGAAATAAATGAATTATATTGGCTTCTATAGACATGGGTAATATTCAGCCTAGCTGGGTATGGAGAAATTTGGTGTATTTTGTGTTTTGTACAATAGGGACTAAATTGTAAAAATTGTAAATGTCAGGGGTAAAATGGTAATTTGTCTATTTATGTGTCTTTGGACTAAATCAAATGAAAATATGTTTGAATGAGCTCAATTTGAATATGTTTAGATCAAGAACCAAAGAAATCGGATTTGGATCGGGGGAAAGCGAAAGTTGTCGACTAGCTGCCCTGTTCCATTTTGTATCATCTGAGGTAAGTTTGTAAGCGAATAGACGTGCCTAATTGTAGTTGAATGATGAATATATATGCTGGTATGTAATGTATGAATTTATACATGTTATTGCCGAATGTGTATAAGCTTGGTAACCATGTTCAGGCATTCGTTTCGACCGAGTTACAACATCTAAAAGCCCCGTATGAACCTTAGGAATAGTTAGGATACATATATCATGACATAGGATTTTGACATATGTGTGCGAGTAAGACCATGGCATCGATATGTGATTCCGATATGTGTTTATGAGTAAGACCTTGTCTGGGATAGTGGCATCGATTTGTGACTACATGTAAGACCACGTCTGGGACGTTGGCATTGTACGATTTGTGTGATTATCAGAGTGCCCTATCCAATTCCAAATGGTTCATCGGGCAAAGGTAAATTGAGTTCAAATGTGTGAAATGAGCTATATGCCAGGTATGACTTAACTCGTTACCTATTTGAGGTAAAGTAAGTAAGTACCTTGGTTATTTGTTGCAAATCTTGAAAGGGTGCAAATGAAGAATATATACGAATGTGATATGTGTATTTGACTTTGTGAGTTAGTAACTTGTTTATCATGAATAATATTTAAACATGTGCATATATGATTAGGTAATTTCGATTATATATTTAATATATGAATATGATGAATTATTTTGATACAGGGGCTTACGTAATCAAGTGTATTTGGCCTTGAAAATTATTATTGAAATGAAACTTAGTATTAGACATGCATGATTATATGTATTCGGCTTCATAGCTAATATATGCATATGAAACTATGCGATTACATATGAGTTTATATGTTTATGGGTACGTGAAGTAAGTTACAATGACTAGTTGGTTGTGGAAGATAAATGATAATAGTGATAATTTGGCTTCATGAGTATTCGGCCAGGGTGATATTTGAGTATGAAAATATATATTTATAATGAATTACATATATGTAGATCTGGCATGTTATGATACTATAATTTAGATTGGTTTAAATAAGTTGATAATAATATTGGAATGTTTAATTGCTTATGACTTACTAAGCTTCAAAAGCTTACTCTGTGTTTTTATGTGTGTTTCTATCTTATAGATTTCTGGATTCAAGTTACAAGCTTGGGGATCGTCAGCAAAGTCAATCACACTATCGACCGTCTTCGGTATTTTTATAAGTTGCATTTTGGAACTATGGCATGTATAGGCTGGAATGTGTTTTGGGATGCTGTATTTTGGTTTATGTATAAAGGCCATGCGAAAATGGCTTAATCTCTATGCTTGAGTATGTTTTGGTTAAATAATGGTTCGAGCCTATTTTAGATATGATGCCTTATACCTTGGATGATTAAAATTTGTGTTGTGTGTGTGCATAATGAGATTGATTGATAAATGAATTGGCCATAATACATGCATAAATATGTTGGCTCAATTTGAACATGGTTTATAATAGGAAAAGTTATATGTGAAATTTAGGTTATTATGTTAGATTAACGTGCTATAAATGAGTTGGTAATAGAGGAATATTGTAATGACCGAATATGATGGGAGATATATTGTATGTTTCTTTTAAATATGGTTCATGGAATTTGTGCCTTGAATATACATATGTATCTATAATCGATGATTGAATTATCTTTTAGAAAAATATATTTTATATCATGTCTTGGTATTAAAATGTAATCGACTATACTTTCATATGACTAGGACTTATTTTGATATATGTGTATTATTTAATATGCTTGTTTTTGTTTTTTGGAGAATGGTACACAAATTTCGGTTAGCATTGAAATGATTATGAAAAGTATATAAATGTGAATAAGCATTACCAGTTTAAATCCAGTTATAAAAGCCATGTATGACTATATATATATACATGTATAAGTTACGGTTATTGGTGTATTGGATTTGTTAATAGGGTGGAATAAATTTGCACTTCATATGTGTTGGATTGTTTATTAAATGGAAAATGTGACTTGTTATAAAGCTTTATTTGAGTGTGTTCGGGTGTTTTATATTTGTATAACCGAATGAATTATAGTTATTATGTTACCTTGTCTAAGATGATTAAGTTCATTTTATAAGTGATGGTAATGATTTAAAATAAGTTGATATGTACATTTGAATAAAAGTTGGTATGAAATGCTCAATATATTTGATTATTAATTGGTGATATATTTATATTATTATAAACTATGGGTGATTATAATATTAATGATTGTATATATGTATGTGTAGTCTTGGTCTGCGAGTTTATATCGAAAATAATTCTAGACTTATAATGACATGTTAATTGTGCTATTATATATTTTATATGTATGTGTATGTGTTTTTATTGTAGTTGATATGCATATGTGAAGGGCTATATAATTTCATTAGTTATTTGTAAATTTAGAATTGTCTTATGCTTAGTAATACCTCGTAACCCCATATCAGTGACGGAAATGGGTTAGGGGTGTTACAGAGTTAGCTTGACCTAGTTGCAACGATCTCAAAAAACATAAAATTTACGAGAAACAGGTGAAGAATGGCTTATCATGCATGAATATACTCAAGGCCGAAGCTCTCAAGCTTGCAAATATGGTGTTCGGTTACAAAACATGAAAAATGAAGAAGATAAAAATTGTTTAACAACTTTTTTTTCATTTGTATATTCTTTTACATAATTACCAAAATGCCATTAATTATTCATATTTTAACTAAAAACACATATACCTACCTTCAAATATCTTGAATATGGTTAAATTACCAAACAAGGTTATTCAATTATGTTTTAATTGTAACACCCCTTAACCCTAAATCGTGATCAGAATAGGGTTACGAAGCATTACCGGACATATCAGTCAATTTACAAATAATTTATAAATAAATTAACATATATAGTATAATTTAATCATTAAATCCCTACAATGGACCCTCGAGGCCCAAAACACGTATTAGAAGTGGAACGGGACTTGTTCGAGTACTCCAAAAATTTTTCATAAATATATAAATTTTTTTGAACTCAATATAACCCCTTTATAAATATCTAACATTCCTTGCAATTTCAAACCGCAACCAATTTACAATTAATATGGAAACCAACACATTTTCACATTCAAACATTGTAACACCCCGTACCCGAGTCCGTTACCGGAGTCGAACACAAGGTGCACACAGACTTAACTTAATTGTTTCACAGTCCATAAAAAAAAATTTTCCAGACTAGCTGGTTACTGCATCACTGTCGCCTTAAAAATCATATCTTGAGTTTTAAAGCTCAAAAATCAGTTTCGTAAATTTTCCCTGAAACTAAACTCATAAGTACATCAACATAATTTTTTATAGAATTTTTGGTCGGGCCAATTAGTACAGTTTATTAGTTAAAGTCTCCCCTAATCCAGGGTTCGACTACACTGACCTTCATGCATTACGAATTGGATATCTCCCTGTACAGAGCTTCAATACTGATACCGTTTGTTTCCATAGAAACTAGACTCAGAGAGGAATCTATACATATATGTTATGACTCCTAATTATCTCTGGTTAATTTACAATGAATTTCCAAAGTCGGAACATGGGATCCAGAAACCGTTCTGGCCCTGTTTCACGAGAACTTTAATATCTCTTAACATATAACTCATATGACCGTTTCGTTTCTTCCATATGAAATTAGATTCATCAAGGTTAATTTACATAATTTATTCACTATTTAATACCATTCCTACTATTTTTAGTGATTTTTCACATCCACATCACTGCTGCTGTCAGCGTCTGCCTTTAAGGTAGGCCTTACCTATTTCATGATTTCCATGATTCAATTGGCCCTTTTTGCATACATAGCACAAAGTGTGATCATGATTAACCATTCCAATGGCTAATCGTTTCAAAACAATTCCATACCTCATAATGATCAACATACAAACGATTATAGTACTATGCTAAAAACGTATATAAGCCATTTTCGCATGGCTATCCAAGTTTACACAAAACCGAAAGGTACATGACCTACAACAAAAGGGTAGTCCTATACATGCCATTTCAAAGTTCAACCAAAATTGTACCAAAATGGGGGCTTTGATAGTGTGGATGACTTCGACTTCAATGATCCTGAATCCGATAGCTAACGAGCAAAATCTATAAAACAGAGAGCCAAAGCAACGGGGTAAGCATTTTAATGCTTAGTAAGTCTCAAGTAATGAAATCAGCTTTGACTAAAGTATTACGCTTACATAACTAAATGAATCACTTTATTAATACACATTCTCATAATCATACTTACTTCACATTACCGACCCTTATGTTTATACACAAAAGAACAACTTAGCCAAAGGCGGTAGCTCGTTTATCAACCGAGCGAATTCTTACTTGTAAGGACTCAACTAATTCAAGCACATACGAACATACCTCATCGCTGGAATTTTCACAAGTGTATAAACTGAAATTTTACAGCAAGATTGCTCATTTCAATTCACGCACCTTCGGATTTAACCGGATATAACCACAAGCACAATTGCCTTTGGTCTTAACCCGGATTTGGTAACTTGCACAATTGCCTTGGTCTTAGCCGGATATAACAACTTCAGACGAATGCCTTCGGTCTTAGCCCGGATATAATCACTAGCATAAATGCCTTCGGACTTAGCCCGGATATCATTCAAATGCTCATGTACACATATATCAATAATCACGACACATCCATATTTCATTTTCGTTACTAAGGCTCAAACACAAAATATTTATCAAACCTTTACAATTTCGCTCAATAGCCACACACAAGGAGCATGATTTCAATATAATTCAAGTAGGGTCAATACTCAAGACTTACCTCGGATGTTGTCGAACGATTTCGACGGCTATTCGATCACTTTTTCCTTTCCCTTATCCAACGGTGGTCCTCTAAGCTCTTGAGCTAATTCACACAAATTTAACTTATTAAAATCTTATTATGATAGTTTATGGCCGAATATGACAAGGAAATTTAAATGGTCCTATGGCCTTGGCCATCCTTTAGCTCAAATACTCAATGGTCATGCACAATTTTTAATCACAACAAGCAATTCAATACAATTCATTCAATCATCAAAGTGAAGCTCAAGGTACTTAGCCCTTATATACATTAGACATTAGAGTCACATGTGTATGAAATCACGAATCGAATTCAACACATTAGTTAGTACTCCCCTTAGCCGAATTTTCCAAGCCAAGAATAGGCATCAATATGCTTGCCTCTAACCGAATGCATGCACACCAACTCCCTCATGTGGCGAATATGCATGTTCATGTTGAGGCCAATTATACACTTAATACCACACAAAACAGCATACATTTTACTAACTAACGATTACATATTGTAGCTCAATACACATCTCTCATTTACTTCATAACCGAAACATCATCACAAGCAAATATACACCTTGAAATAGTATATATGTCATACCAATACGTCATGTGCAAACATATATTCATGTAGGTGCAAGGGCCGAATCCCAAGTTGCTTATATCCAAATATAAACACATATCCAAAGCTCAAATCTTACCTACCATGCAACATGCATGAATCATACTTATGGATATACCATGGCCGAATACACCACAACACCATACCGTTTCAATTTGGTCATGGTTAAACAAAGAACTTAGTATCTCATTCAAAAATGCTAAAAGAAAATCTAAGAGTCCTCAATCCCCCATCGCATGTATCATTATCAAGCTTGATGTTTAGCATGCAATGGCATTAACACCACATCCCCTTTGGCCGAATATCATTCCATGACATAGCAAAGATTTGAACCATGGGCTAATATGTGACAGCCCAAAATTGACCCTAGTCGGGAAGTGGTTTCGGGACCGCTAAACCGAGTCACCGAAATGTTTGAACGTAATATTTATTGTCTAGAATATGTAATTATGAATGTGTGAAAATTTCAAGCTTCGATTTAGCCGATTGCATGTAAATTCAGTTAGTAGGACTTGTGTGACACTTTTGAAAAGTGATAGGCTAATCTATAAGGACCTAATAGTGCATGTAGTCAAAGGGGAGGACTTGCATGTCAAATTCCCCCAAGTTCTAGTGGCCGCCATGACAAAGAATATGGGCAAAACATGTCATAGACATGTTTTGTTGGTGCATCATGGGTGAAAAAAATAAATTAATGAGCATGAGTAATAAAGAAATGGAAAAAGAAAAAAATGGTCTCATGCATGCCCCCATTGCCGTGTATTGAAGAAAAAAAAAGAGAAAAATTTGTTCATCCTTTCCTTTCTCTCTTGATCGAAAATCCTAAGGAAGAAGAGGAATTTTTGCTTCATGTTTGGTTTGGAAGAGGATTAGGAAGGGTTTGGCTATACTTGCATCAAGATTAAGGTATGTTTGAGGTTGTGCCATGAGATTTATGCATGTTTTAGTTGCTAGCTTGATGTTCTTATTAGCCCATGGTTCAAATCTTTGCTATGTCATGGGAATGATATTCGCCAAAGTGGATGTGGTGTTAATGCCATTGCATGTTAAATATCAAGCTTGATAATGATACATGTGATGGGGATTGAGGACTCTTAGATTTTCTTTTAGCATTTTTGAATGAGATACTAAGTTCTTTGTTAACCATGACCAAATTGAAACGGTATGGTGTTGTGGTGTATTCGGCCATGGTATATCCATAAGTATGATTCATGCATGTTGCATGGTAGGTAAGATTTGAGCTTTGGATATGTGTATATTTGGATATAAGCAACTTGAGATTCGGCCCTTGCACCTACATGAATATATGTTTTCACATGATGTATTGGTATGACATATATACTATTTCAAGGTGTATATTTGCTTGTGATGATGTTTCGGTTATGAAGTAAATGAGAGATGTGTATTAAGCTACAATATGTAATGCTTTAGTTAGTAAAATGTATGCTATTTTTTTTGTGTGGTATTAAGTGTATAATTGGCCTCAACATGGACATGCATATTCGACCACATGAGAGGAATTGGTGTGCATGCATTCGGTTAGAGGCAAGCATATTGATGCCTATTCTTGGCTTAGAAAATTCGGCTAAGAGGAATATTAACTAATGTGTTGAGTTCGATTCATGATTTCGTACATATGCGACTTTGATGCCTAATGAGTATATATATTGGCTAAGTACCTTGAATTCCTCTTTCGATGCTCAAATGATTAAATCAATTTATTTGTCAAATTAAGCTCAAGAGAAAAGGGAGCTAAATCGATAAAGGGAAGGAAAAAGTAGTCGAGTAGTCGTTAAATTGCTCGACAACGCCCAAGGTAAGTTCTCGAGTAATGGAACTTAGATTATGGTTTGATTAGATCATGCTCTTTGTGTGTGGCTATTGAGCCGAAATTTGCAAATGTGATAAGTGACTTGTGTTTGAATTTTGCTAATGAGAATGAAATACTGAATGTGTCATGATTTATTGATAATTGTGCTTGGCTATTTGAATGATGTCCGGCTAAGTCCCAAGGCTTTGTGTTAAGTGACTATATCCGACTAAGATCCGAAGGCGTTCGTGCGAAGTTAATAAATCCGGGCTAAGCCCAAGGCATTTGTGCGAGTTACTAAACCCGGATTAAGTCCCAAGGCATTCGTATGAAGTTACTATAATCGGGCTTTGTCCCAAGGCATTTGAGCGAAGTTGTTATATCTGGTTAAATTCAAGATACGTGATTCGAGAACGAGCGTGCTTGCTGTAAAAATTTCAGTCAATACGCTTGAAAAATTCCAGCAATGAGGTATGTTCGGATGTGCTTGAAATTAGTTGATTCCCTTCGAATGATATTCGCTTAGTCGAGTAATGAGCTTCCGGTATTTGGCTAAGATGATCCCTTATGTATGAATATAGGGGTTGGAATGTGAAATAAGTATGATATTGAGAATTTGTGCATACAAAATTATCCGTTAGCTATATGAATGCTATGCTTTTGTTGTGCTGGAATCCCTTGCTCAAACTTACTAAGCATAAATTGCTTACTCCGTTTCTCTGCTTTCTCTGTTTTATAGATTTTGCTCGTTAGCTATCGGATTCGGGATCATCAAGTCAAGTCATCCACACTATCAAAGCCCTTTTGGTATTCTTTTAGTTGAACTCTGGATATGGCATGTATAGGACTACCCTTTGCTGTTTTGCAAATACGTTTTGTGAAGTATGTGTGTACAGCCATGCGAAAATGGCTCGTAAAAGTGGGGTATGGCATTAGACTATTTGTGTTTATGTATATATGTATGGTTTCATGATGTGAGTATGGACTGGAATGGAAGTGTTGGGCAAATGATCAGCCATTGGAATGGCTAAATATGAGTATATGTGGACCTATGTATGACAAAACTCTAGATGGTCCATGGAAACCATGAAATAGGTAAAGTTTACCTTGAAAATAGATACTGACAGCAGCAGTGGTGTGGATTTGAAAAATCACTAAAATTTGTAGGAATGGAATTAAATAGTGAATAAATTATGTGAATGAACCCTGATGAATCTACTTTCATATGAAAGAAACGAAAAGGTCATATGAGTTATATGTTAAGAGATATTAAAGTTCTCGTGAAATAGGGCCAGAACAGTTTCTGGATTCCCTGTTCCGACTTTGAAAATTTATTATAAATTAACCAGAAATGATTAGGAGTCATGCCATATATTTATAGATTCCTATTTGAGTCTAGTTTCTAAAGAAACAAACAGCATCAGTATTGAAGCCCTGTATAGGAAGATATCCAATTCGTAATGCATAAAGGTCAGTGTAGTTGAACCCTGGAATAGGGGAGACTTTAACTAATAAACTGTACTAATTGGCCAGACCAAAAATTCTAGAAAAAAATCTGTAGATGGAAATATGAGTCTAGTCTCGGGGAAAAATTACGAAACTGATTTTCGAGTTTTGAAACTCAAGATATGCTTTTTAAGGCGACAGTGATGCAGTAACCAGCTTGTCTGGAAATTTTTTAAATGGACAGTGAAAATGATTAAGTCAAGTTTGTGTGCACCTTGTGTTCGACTCCGGTAACGGACTCGGGTACGGGGTGTTACAATTTTATTGATATCAGAGCTACGGTTTAGTCGATTCTAGGACTACCGTAATGCGTTTGGGTCTAGCTATACATGCCATTTTATGTGATTATTTGATAGTGTGGTGATTTCGACGTCAAATTGTGTTTATTTATAGTAATGGATCCCGATCCCAACCGAAAGCGATAGTGATGATGTGGAGAGTGTGGCGCTGCTCCCGACAAGGGACAGTCTTGCGGACTCTCAACCTATTGCTAGCAATCCGAATGATGAGGCTAGGCAAGCCTTTTATAGCGTGATGAATGATTGGTTCAACCAATACATTCGAACTAATACTACTGTTCCACAACCTCCATTCCCGACTAATACAACCCCGACCTACAATGCCTCCCAGAATCGACCAAATAAGGTCGAATAAGCCCCCAGTTGACAGAATCCGAAAACATGGGGCTACTGAATTTAAAGCTACGGATAGCGACGATGCCGAGCAAGCTGAATTTTGGTTGGACAACACTATCCGAGTACTCGATGAGCTATCTTGTACACCCGATGAATGCCTAAAGTGTACTATCTCCTTGCTACGTGATTCTGCCTACTATTGGTGGAGTACTCTGACTTCTGTTGTGCCCCGAGAACAAGTAACTTGGGAGTTTTTCCAAACTAAGTTTCGGAAAAAGTATATCAATCAGAGATTTATGGATCAAAAATGGAAGGAATTTCTTGAACTTAAACAAGGTTCCATGTCGGTTACCGACTATGAACGAAAATTTGTGAGGCTTAGCCGGTACGCGCGAGAATGCATTTCTTCGTAAGTCGTGATGTAAACGCTCAAGATGGACTGAATGATGATATAAAGTCAGTATGTTGGCATTTTGGAAATCCGAGAGTTTGTGGCTCTTGTCGAGCGAGCGTGCAAAGCCGAGGAGCTTAGTATGGAGAAAAGAAAAGTCAAGTGGGAGCAAGGGAGTTTCAGAAGAGGTCTTCGGGAAGCCCTTCCCACATCATCAAAGAAATTTAGAGATGGCTTAGGCCGGTCTAGAGACACTTCGGCTTTTCTAGACGAGATCGTGATCGACCTTGTGACCACACGAGTCACTTGATCGCCGATGGTGGAAATGATTGTCGAGAGAGAATGGAGTGCCGATTGTGGCAAATGGCATTCGAAGTTGTAGATTCCGTGACCGCCTGTTATAAGTGCGGATCGGTCGACCACTTTATTAAAGATTGTCCGAGGTTGCCCGAATGAATACAAATCGAGTGGGAAACCGGTGCTACCACCGCCGAGGTAGACCATCCGGAAATACGGCAATGCTAGTGGTGGTCGAGAGGATCTAGAGATGCTACGACCAGATCCGAGGCTCGCGCCCTGCTAGGGCTTATGCTATACGCGACGCGAGGATGCTTCCTCGCCAGATGTTATTACCGTACTTTCACTCTCTTTGATACTAATGTGATTGCTTTAATTGACCTCGGTTCTACTCACTCTTATATATGCGAAACCTTAGCATCCAGTAAGACTTTACCTATCGAGTCTATTGAGTTCGTAATTCGGGTGTCAAATCCCTTGGGTCGTTACGTGCTGGTCGACAAAGTGTGTAAGAAATGTCCCTAGTAATTGAAGTTCTGCTTTCCGCGGACTTGATGCTTTTGCCGCTCGATGAATTTGATGTTATTCTTGGGTTGGATTGGTTGGCCGTGCATGATGCGGTTGTGAATTGCAAAAGCAAGACTATTGATTTGAGGTGCGCAAATAACGAGATGATCCGAGTTGAGTCTATGGACTTGAAGGGGGTGCCAGCTATAATATCATCAATGTTGGCCCAGAAATATGTAAGAAAAGGGTGCGAAGCATACCTTGCGTATGTACTTGATGATAAGGAGTTAGAAACAAAACCCGAATCTGTGCCGGTAGTTTATGAATACCCTGATGTTTTTCCCGAAGAATTACCGGGTTTGCCACTGCTCGGAGATAGAGTTTGGTATTGAGCTTGTACCGGACCACACCGATTTCGATAGCTCCGATCGTATGGCACCAACGGAATTAAAGGAGTTGAAAGCTCGGTTGCAAGAGTTGGTGGATAGGGTTTTGCTCGCCCCGAGTTTTTCACCTTGGGGTGCACCGGTGTTGTTTGTGAAAAGAAGGACGGAACCATGAGGTTATGCATCGACTATCGTCGACTTAATAAAGTGACAATAAAGAACAAATATCCATTACCGCAGATCGATGATTTGTTCGATCAACTGAAGGAGCCTCGGTGTTCTCAAAAATAGATTTGAGATCGGGCTATTATCGCCATGTAATCCGAGATTCGGATATACCCAAAATCGCCTTTAAGCGAGATATGGTCACTACGAGTTCTTAGTGATGCCGCTTGGGCTCACTAATGCCCCGCGGTATTTATGGATTTGATGAATCGGATCTTCGACCGTATTTGGATCGGTTCGTAGTTGTGTTCATTGATGACATCTTGGTCTATTCAAGAGATGAGGCCGAACATGCGAGCACCGAGATTAGTGTTGCAAATTTTACGGATAAGCGGTTATACGCTAAGTTCAGCAAGTGTGAGTTCGGTTAAGAGAGGTTAGCTTCTTGGGTCACGTGGTATCTCGTGATCGGGTATTCGAGTCGACCGAGTAAAATTTCAGCCATACTTAATCGGAAGCCTCCGAGCAATATTATCGAGGTTCGAGCTTTTTGGGACTTGCTTGGTTACTACCGACGGTTTGTAAAAGGATTCTCGATGATAGCCACACCCATGACGTAAACCGCTTCGTAAAGATGTCAAGTTTGAATGGACGGAAAAGTGTCGAAAAGTTTCGATCAATTGAAAACTCATTTGACGGAAGCTCCAGATTAGTGCAGCCCGAATCGGCAAAGAGTTTGTCATCTATAGTGACGCCTCCCTACTTGGGTTAGGTTGCGATTGATGCAAGAAGGTCGAGTTGTGGCCTATGCGTCGAGACAATTAAAGCCACATGAGAAAAATTATCTGACCCATGATCTCGAATTGGCTGCCATCGTATTCGCCTTAAAGATATGACGACATTACTTATTTGGTGAGAAGTGCCATGTGTATTCGGATCACAAAAGTCTCAAATACTTGATGACTCAAAGAGACTTAAATCTGCGACAAAGACGTTGGCTCGAGTTGTTAAAAGATTATGAGCTTGTCATTGATTATCACCCGAGAAAGGCTAATGTGGTTGCGGATGCCTTAAGCCGGAAATCACTGTTTGCTTTACGAGTGATGAATGTACACTTATGTATTCTACCCGACAATGTGTTAATAGTCGAATTAAAGGCCAAACCATTATTGACTCATCAAATTCGCGAAGCTCAGAAAGTTGACGATGAGTTGGTTGCAAAACGGGCTGAGTGTGTTCCGAACAAGGAATCGGAGTTTCAAATTGATGATGACGATTGTTTGAGGTTCGAAGTTATCGTGTGTTCAAGAATTGAACTTATTTCGATAATTCGAACGAAGCCCATTGTAGCCGAATGGCAATCCACCCGGGAGTACGAAGATGTACAACGATTTGAAACGCGGTTTTGGTGGCATGGTATGAAACGAGACATCTCCGACTTTGTTTGAGATGTTTAATATGTCAACAAGTGAAAGCGGAACATCAAGTGCCTTCAAGATTACTTCATCGATTACGATACCCGAGTGGAAATGGGATCGAGTCACAATGGACTTTGTGTCCGGACTGCCATTGTCGCAAGTAAGAAGGATGCGATTTGGGTTGTTGTTGATAGACCGACTAAGTCGGCTCACTTTATCCTCGTATGCACGGATTTTTCATTGGATAAACTAGCTGAATTGTACGCTTTCGATTGTGAGATTACACGGTACCGATTTTGTTGTGTCGGATAGAGATCCGAGGTTCACCTCGCGATTTTGGAAGAAATTGCAAGAAGCTTTGGGTACCAAGTTGCATTTCAGCACCACCTTTCACCCCCAAACCGATGGTCAATCCGAGCGGATAATTCAGATACTTGAGGATATGTTGAAATGTTGCATCCTCGAGTTCAGTGTTTCATGGGAACGGTATTTACCTTTGATTGAATTCGCTTACAACAATAGTTTTCAATCAAGTATTAAGATGGCACCTTACGAGGCCTTGTACGGGCATAAATGCCGCACACCATTGTTTTGGACCGAGCTCGGTGAAAGCAAAATTTTCGGAGTGGATTTGATTAAAGATGCTGAACAGAAAGTAAAAGTAATCCGTGAAAATCTGAAGATAGCCTCCGATCGTCAAAAGTCGTACGCGGATCTGAAACGAAAAGACATTGAGTATCAGGTGGGAGATAAAGTGTTTCTTAAAGTTTCGCCTTGGAAAAAGATACTCAGATTTGGCCGTAAGGGCAAGTTGAGCCCGAGATTCATTGGGCCGTACGAAATCTCCGAACGAGTTGGCCTAGTTGCATATCGTTTGATTTTGCCCCCTGAACTCGAAAAGATTCATGACGTCTTTCATGTTTCGATGCTTCGATGCTATAGATCTGATCCATCGCATGTAATTAGTTCATCCGAGGTTGAAATTCAAGCCGATATGAGTTATGAAGAAGAACCGATTCGTATCCTAGCTCGTGAAGTGAAGGAGTTGCGAAACAAAAGGGTTCCGTTAGTAAAAGTGTTGTGGCTCAAACACGGGATGGAAGAAGCTACTTGGGAACCCGAGAACTCTATGAAAGAGCGTTACCCAAACCTATTTACCGGTAAGATTTTCGAGGACGAAAATTTCTTAAGTGGGGGAGAGTTGTGATGCCTAAAATTGACCCTAGTCGGAAGTGGTTTCGGACCGCTAAACCGAAGTCACCGAAATGTTTGAACGTAATATTTATTGTCTAGAATATGTAATTATGAATGTGTGAAAATTTCAAGCTTCGATTTAGCCGATTGCATGTAAATTCAGTTAGTAGGACTTGTGTGACACTTTTGAAAAGTGATAGGCTAATCTATAAGGACCTAATAGTGCATGTAGTCAAAGGGGAGGACTTGCATGTCAAATTCCCCCAAGTTCTAGTGGCCGGCCATGACAAAGAATATGGGCAAAACATGTCATAGACATGTTTTGTTGGTGCATCATGGGTGAAAAAATAAATTAATGAGCATGAGTAATAAAGAAATGGAAAAGAAAAAATGGTCTCATGCATGCCCCCATTGCCGTGTATTGAAGAAAAAAAAGAGAAAAATTTGTTCATCCTTTCCTTTCTCTCTTGACCGAAAATCCTAAGGAAGAAGATGTAATTTTTGCTTCATGTTTGGTTTGGAAGAGGATTAGGAAGGGGTTTGGCTATACTTGCATCAAGATTAAGGTATGTTTGAGGTTGTGCCATGAGATTTATGCATGTTTTAGTTGCTAGCTTGATGTTCTTATTAGCCCATGGTTCAAATCTTTGCTATGTCATGGGAATGATATTCGGCCAAAGTGGATGTGGTGTTAATGCCATTGCATGTTAAATATCAAGCTTGATAATGATACATGTGATGGGGGATTGAGGACTCTTAGATTTTCTTTTAGCATTTTTGAATGAGATACTAAGTTCTTTGTTAACCATGACCAAATTGAAACGGTATGGTGTTGTGGTGTATTCGGCCATGGTATATCCATAAGTATGATTCATGCATGTTGCATGGTAGGTAAGATTTGAGCTTTGGATATGTGTATATTTGGATATAAGCAACTTGAGATTCGGCCCTTGCACCTACATGAATATATGTTTGCACATGATGTATTGGTATGACATATATACTATTTCAAGGTGTATATTTGCTTGTGATGATGTTTTGGTTATGAAGTAAATGAGAGATGTGTATTCAGCTACAATATGTAATCGTTAGTTAGTAAAATGTATGCTGTTTTTTTGTGTGGTATTAGTGTATAATTGGCCTCAACATGGACATGCATATTCGCCACATGAGAGGAATTGGTGTGCATGCATTCGGTTAGAGGCAAGCATATTGATGCCTATTTTGGCTTAGAAAATTCGCTAAGAGGAATATTAACTAATGTGTTGAGTTCGATTCATGATTTCGTATATATGCGACTTTGATGCCTAATGAGTATATATATTGGCTAAGTACCTTGAATTCCTCTTCGATGCTCAAATGATTAAATCAATTTATTTGTCAAATTAAGCTCAAGAGCAAAGGGAGCTAAATCCGATAAAGGGAAGGAAAAGTAGTCGAGTAGTCGTTAAATTGCTCGACAACGCCCAAGGTAAGTTCTCGAGTAATGGAACTTAGATTATGGTTTGATTAGATCATGCTCTTTGTGTGTGGCTATTGAGCCGAAATTTGCAAATGTGATAAGTGACTTGTGTTTGAATTTTGCTAATGAGAATGAAATACGAATGTGTCATGATTTATTGATAATTGTGCTTGGCTATTTGAATGATGTCCTGCTAAGTCCCGAAGGCTTTGTGTTAAGTGACTATATCCGGACTAAGATCCGAAGGCGCTCGTCATGCGAGTTAATAAATCTGGCTAAGCCCAAGGCATTTGTGCGAGTTACTAAACCGGGTTAAGTCCCAAGGCATTCGTATGAAGTTACTATAACAGGGCTTTGTCCCAAGGCATTTGAGCGAAGTCGTTATATCCGGTTAAATTCCGAAGATACGTGATTCGAGAATTGCTGTAAAAATTTCAGTCAATACGCTTGAAAAATTCCAGCAATGAGGTATGTTCGGATGTGCTTGAAATTAGTTGATTCCCTTCGAATGATATTCGCTCAATCGAGTAATGAGCTTCCGGTATTTGGCTAAGATGATCCCTTATGTATGAATATAGGGGTTGGAATGTGAAATAAGTATGATATTGAGAATTTGTGCATACGAAATTATCCGTTAGCTATATGAATGCTATGCTTTTGTTGTGCTAGAATCCCTTGCTCAAACTTACTAAGCATAAATTGCTTACTCCGCTTTCTCTGCTTTCTCTGCTTTATAGATTTTGCTCGTTAGCTATCGGATTCGGATCATCAAGTCAAGTCATCCACACTATCAAAGCCCTTTTGGTATTCTTTTAGTTGAACTCTGGATATGGCATGTATAGGACTACCCTTTGCTGTTTTTCAAATACGTTTTGTGAAGTATGTGTGTACAGCCATGCGAAAATGGCTCGTAAAAGTGGGGTATGGCATTAGACTATTTGTGTTTATGTATATATGTATGGTTTCATGATGTGAGTATGGACTGGAATGGAAGTGTTGGGCAAATGATCAGCCATTGGAATGGCTAAATATGAGTATATGTGGACCTATGTATGACAAAACTCTAGATGGTCCATGGAAACCACGAAATAGGTAAAGTTTACCTTGAAAACAGATACTGACAGCAGCAGTGGTGTGGATTTGAAAAATCACTAAAATTTGTAAGAATGGAATTAAATAGTGAATAAATTATTTGAATGAACCCTGATGAATCTACTTTCATATGGAAGAAACGAAAAGGTCATATGAGTTATATGTTAAGAGATATTAAAGTTCTTGTGAAACAGGGCCAGAACGGTTTCTGGATTCCCTATTCCGAATTTGAAAATTTATTATAAATTAACCAGAAATGATTAGGAGTCATGCCATATATGTATAGATTCCTCTTTGAGTCTAGTTTCTAAATAAACAAACGGCATCAGTATTAAAGACCTGTATAGGAATATATCCAATTCGTAATGCATAAAGGTCAGTGTAGTCAAACCCTGGAATAGGGGAGACTTTAACTAATAAACTGTACTAATTGGCCCGACCAAAAATTCTAGAAAAAAATATGTAGATGGAAATATGAGTCTAGTCTCGGGAAAAAATTACGAAACTGATTTTCGAGTTTTGAAACTCAAGATATGATTTTTAAGGCGACAGTGATGCAGTAACCAGCTTGTCTGGAAATTTTTTAAATGGACAGTGAAAATGATTAAGTCAAGTTTGTGTGCACCTTGTGTTCGACTTCGGTAACGGACTCGGGTACGGGGTGTTACATAATAAGAACATCAAGCTAGCAACTAAAAACATGCATGAATCTCATGGCACAACCTCAAACATACCTTAATCTTGATGCAAGTATAGCCAAATCTCTTCCTAATCCCCTTCCAAACCAAACATGAAGCAAAAATTCCTTCCTTCCTCTTTAGTATTTTCGGTCAAGAGAGAATGAAATGGATGAGCAAATTTTTTTCTTTTCTTTTCTTCAATACACGGCAATGGGGAGGGGAGAAGCCTTCACACACATTTTTTTTTCATTTTTTTATTACCCATACCCCTTAGTTTAATGTTTCTCCCTAATGCACCAACAAAACATGTCTATGACATGTTTTGCCCATCCTCCCTTGTCATGGCCGGCCACCTCCTATAAAAAGAGGGATATTTGACATGCAAGGCCATTGTTTTGAATGCATGCTTTAGTTAGTCATCACACATTTCCCCATGATACTTTCAAAGTTTTCTACTAGGTCCTTTCTAGTGAAATTCACATTTATAACTCTAAATCAAACATCAAAAATGTCACACATGAGTTAGGACATATTATAGGCAATAAAATAAATATTAAATTATTTTTATGCCTCGGTTTTGTGGTCCCGAAACCACATTCCGACTAGGGTCGTTTTAAGGCTGTCACAAACATACTTAAATCATGCCTAAAACATTGACTTATCAAATTGATCAACAATATTCATGATACTATATAAAAGTTTACTAATAAACTTCATTTATCTCATTTCAACTTTAGTACCAAACATACCATTTTATAACTTAACATTTCATTTATCATTCAAACATTAGAGACCAATTCTATACAACCAAAACTCACAAGACTCTTAAATAAGACCTAGGTACATGCCACATTTACTAAAAGAAAAAAAAAATACATTACCAAAGTTGTGCTGAAGTCGGGATTGATCTGGATGCTAAACGGGGACCTTTGACTTCTACTGACTTGCGCACGGGAACAACTATACGCTGAGTATGTCTATACTCAGTGGTATTACCATAATTCAAACTATATAACATTAATGAATTATAAATATCAATCATATAACATTTTAAATCATAAGAACTAATTTACATTCAAATTCATATATCATCTATAACATTTCATCAACTAATATCATATATCAACAATTTGGTCTTTTATCAAATTCATGAACCTTAGGTTCAGGCTTTCAAATCTTACATCCCATTTCAATTCAAAATTCGATTCACAATTTCTTTTTCATACTTTCAATAGTACGATTAATCAAATTGTTCGATTTTCTCATTTCATTTGTTCACCCTATTAACAAAACTTAGACCTTGACAGATATACGAATTCCAACCAAACACACCAGAATGATTCCACTAAACACACTAGAGTTATCCATCCAAACACACCAAAATAATCCTCCCAAGCACATCAGAATAATCCACCCAAACACACTAGAATAGCACTAAGTGCCTCTTCGGATAGTCTGAAGAAATATAGTAACATCAGTGTCTCCTCGGCCAAGCCGAAAAATCTCCAAATCCTTTCAATCTTATGGCATGCCAACTATATCCGACTCAACCCGACTAGTTAATAGGGTATTCCAGTTCTCAATTCAAATTATTTACTATTAAATGTTATATTTAAATTATGTAGAGGATAAGTAAATTATGAGGTAAGTGTATAATTGAATTGTATACAAACTGTGATTTTCTCGAGTTTACTCCTCGATAATCTTCTATTTTCCCTTCTGTGCCGATGCTTCTGGCTCTTTGCTAGCTACGAAGATAAAAATAATTTACACTATTAATACCACACTAATTTATATTAAATAATTCAATTTCTATTCAACTTCTACCTTATTTTCAATTTGGTCCTAACTAAGTTCACTTAACTTTCTAACTCAATTCATACTTTATTTCTATTCAATTTCCTACCAAATTCAACTTAACTATCTAATGTTCATAATAAAACCCTAATTTCAATTTTTTATAATTTAATCCCTCTAACAAAAAACTTATAGCTTAATTTACAATTTAATCCTTTAATCAGTTCTAACTAGAAATTCTATTAATTAAACCCCTAATTCAACAATTTGTTCAACATGAATCATGCTCATAAATCTAAGAACTTCCAAAATTTCAACTTAAATTCAACAAAAATTTGTTCTAAGGCTTCAAAAATATCAAAATTAAAATAAAAGAACTTAATTGACTTACCAAATCAAAGCTTAAATCCTTAAACCCTAATTTTTCCTTTTTCTTTTCTTTTTCTCCTTTCCCTGCTCTGTTTTGAAATGGCTATTCTGTTTCTTTCCTTCCATTTTTTCTTTTTACTTTTTTATACTTTATTATAATAATATAATAATAATTAATATAAACATCTTTTAACTTAAATTTTAAGTAATTAAATATTTAATTTACAATTGTACAAATATAATTATTACACATGTATATTTTATTACCATATAATTGTCTTTATTTTAATTTATTCCATAATATAATAATATAATTTATATAAATTACAATTTGAATAAATAATAATATATTTTATAATTAATTAACATAAAAATATAAGATTTTTATACACATTTGCCGCTTTATTTAATGGAATAGGCTTAGTTGCCTATTTGGTCCCTATTTCTTCCTTTTAATCTACAATTAAACTTTTAACCATTATTCACTTTAGTCTCTTCTTACTAATTACTCTAAATGAGGCTAAATTCACTTAATTAAAACATAATTATACAAACCACTATACTCATAAATATTTTTAATAATTATTTATGAGTTCGGTTTACTAAGACGAAGACCCGATAATGTACTTTTTCGATGCTGTGAATTTTGGGTCATTACATTTCTCCCCTCTGAATAAATTCATCCTCAAAATTTTACCCGAGAAAAGATGAGGATACTGTGCTCTCATTGTTTCTTTTGGTTCCCAAGTTGCTTCTTCCACATTATGATTTCTCGACAACACTTTCACTAAAGGAACCTGTTTATTTCTTAACTGTTTTACTTCTCGAGCTAATATTTGTACTGGCTCTTCTTAATAAGATAAATCAGATCAAATTTCGATGTCTTCAGTGGGAATAACTTGAGAAGGATTCGATCTATATCTCCAAAGCATAGAAACATGGAAAACATCATGAATCTTCTGTAACTCTAGAGGCAAAGCTAATCGATAAGCAACCGGTCCAATCCTTTCTATAATCTCATACAACCCAATATAACGAGACACAATTTTCCTTTTCGGCCAAACCTCAAGACCTTCATCCAAGGCGATACCTGAAGGAACACTTTATCACCAACGGAATACTCTATGTCTTGTCGTTTCGAGTCTACATAAGATTTTTGTCTATCTAAGGCTGCTTTCAGTCTATCTTTAATCTTTTTAATTGTTTCCTCTATTCCTGAATTAACTTCGGTCCAATTACTTTTCTTTCATTTAATTTTGTCCAACATACCGATGATCTACACCTTCGACCATATAGAGCTTCATAGGGGCCATTTGAACACTAGATTGAAAACTATCATTATAAACAAATTCAACCAATGGTAAATAACGTTCCCAACCTGATTCAAAGTCAATGATACAAGCCCGTAACATGTCTTCTAATATCTGAATCACCCATTTAGACTGTCCATCGGTTTACGGATGAAATGTAGTACTAAAATTAAGTCGAGTACCTAGAGAATCATGTAATTGCCTCCAAAATCTCGATGTAAACCGTCGATCCCGATCTGAGATTATCGATGTAGGAATATTATATAATCTCACAATTTCCCTAATTTAAATCTCAGCAAGCTTCTGCAAAGACCAATCAGTTCTAACTGCTATAAAATGATTTGACTTTGTGAGTCAATCCACAATTACCCAGATGGCATTCTTTTTACTCACTAACAGTGGCAATCCCGTAACAAAATCCATAGTAATGCAATCCCATTTCCACTCAGGAATCCTAATAGGCTGTAACAAACCTGTAGGTACTTGATGTTCTGCCTTTACTCGCTAACAAGTCAGACATTTACCAACAAATTCAACTAAATCTTTCTTCATCCCTGGCCACCAGTATAACTCCCGTAAATTCCGATACATTTTTGTTCCACCAGGGTGTAAAGTAAAAGTACCATCGTGTGCTTCTTGGAGAATCAAATCTTTTAACTCAGAAGTAGTTGGAATATAAAGCCGATTTTGGAACCTCAAACAATCATGTTCATCAACACTAAAATTTTCTACCATACCATTTCGTACTATCTTTTTTCTCTTCATCAACTTTTCATCTTCTAGCTGGGCTGCTCTAATTTGGTCAAACATTATTGGCTTAACCCTTGATTCAACTAACAAGCTTCCATCATCATTAATACTAAGCCAAGTGAACATTACCTGTAACATCCCAAACCCGGCCCAGACGTTACGACCGGATCCGACATGCCACATCGAAGCGTTCAAAACATTTTATATTGTTGATCCAGGAAAACTTACTTAGTGTTTTAAAAGATAATTTCATTATAGGTTAAAGTGAATGGAAGCTGTGCACCAGGTAGGAAATCGGAAAAGAGGTGGTGAGTCCATCGGACTGCTTAAGTACCAAGCTCCCTTCGGATCCAATCCTAGACATGCATACCGCCATTGCCACACCTTAACGTCGTGGATATTTCTAGGAAACCGATTTGATTAAGTCATTTTTAGGAAAAGTGATTAATTTTGGAAAATACTTTCATTGCGGAAGCTTTGCTTGTTGTCGTGTTATTTTGAAATCAATTGTTGTTTTTGAAAACGCTACCTAAAGCTATCCAATTTCAACAGTTAAAATAAGTAATACCTATCTTAGTAATACATATTAAAACCATCAAAAATAATTAAGCGGCCTTATTACATTTAAAACCCAAAACTTCAAACGTAAATAAAAGGATGTCCAGTTCACCGAAGAAAATCAAACTTTGAGCGGGTGGCCACTCTCAATTCCCTCACGACTCCAAGCCCACTATGGTTGGGGATTACCCGTGGATGAAAATAAAAGGGTGAGTTTGGGGAAACTCAGTGTAAATTAACCCAACCATAGCCTATATCAGCTCAAACCACAGAAATAGAATAAGTTGGCCTTAGCCCAGAATAAAGCCCATAGGCCCATAACAGAACATAATAGATATTACATGTTTATGCAGAAACCCAACCCAGATTCATCCATAACACCTCAGATCGCCTTACACCATGTGGGAGACTACTCGACCCACCCAACCGCTACACACCATAGAAATCGCAGCGAGGTGCGGATATTGTGACGAAGTCACCAGATATGATATCGTGGCAGAGCCACCAGAACAGATATATGTGGCAGAGCCACCAGATCGGATAATTGTGGCATAGCCACCAGGATGTATATATGTGGTAGAGCCACCAGATTAGATAAATTGTGGCATAGCCACCAGGACGCTTCCTCCATAGTATAACCCAAGTCCCCATGCAGCAGATATATAATCATGGCATACATCATACGTAATCGATCGTCATGCTTTTCGGTCAAAAGTAACCCTAGGGTATAATGGTAATTTTGCATACATAGGGTATTCAAGTAATTTAACTATTCTTAAGGTTTTCATACATAACATAGTCATTTACGTACGATCAAAAACACTTACGCGTTTTCTTAACAATTTGGGCTGTTGGCCCATTATCCCGCTTTTGGCCCATTAAGCCCAAAATATCGAAATGCATGTAATCGCGACTCTGTAGTCTTATCACTTTAATTTACCATATACATCAAACTATTAATCTCATGAGCATTCACACACTCACAAGATCTCAAAATACCGGCTTTTCGGCATTTCGACTTTTCGCTTGTGCCGATCTAGTCTATAAGAGGGTGTTAGTTACACATTGCTTATGACGATATCTTGTGAGATCCACACACGAACCGCCTACAATTGGATTACTAACACGTTAATCTAACTATTCAAATACGAACTACGATTAACCCCTTACAATATTCGCCAACCACACCTACAGATCGAGTAAGCTTATAAGAAATCAATAAGCAACTCATTAACAAATTTTTGTCAGTGTTTACCACATAATCATAATTTCACTGCAAGCTGTCTTCCTAAGAAATAGTCACTAAATCATTTATAACTGGAGCTACGAAACTCCAAATCAAGTGCCGTTAATTTTCCCTGAAAATAGACTCATATATCTTCTATCCATAAAATTTTCAGAATTTTTGGTTTAGCCAATAAATACCAGATTTTTCTCAAAGTTTCCCATGTTTCACTGTTTGACTAATCTGACCACTCTTCATTACGAATCAAATTTCTCATTGTACAGAATTCAAAATATGTTCTTGTTTATTTCATTTGCAACTAGACTCATTAAGCTTTAATTACATAATTTATTCAGCTTCTAATTCATCTCCCACAATTTATGGTGATTTTCCAAAGTCACGTTACTGCTGCTGTCCCAAACAGATTTATTACCAAATCACTCTTTCACACATACCTTGCATGCATGTTATTTAAACATGTATATCACCAATCAATCATCACATATCTATGATTTTATTTAAGTATAATCTTCATTTCATCATTTTAAAGCACAACATGTTAGCCGATTTTTCCCTTTAGCATCTAAGGCACATGCATGCTCATTTGTTTGGCTTAACTTCACCTATCTTCCATTTTTCATCAAAAGAACATGAAACAACAACCATTTCCTTCATTTTAATTCATGACTAAATGCTCACAACACAACTAAAAACCAAAATATGCTTCAAGAGTTAAGGTAGAATCAAGAAGAAGTCATGAACCTCAAAATAGAAGCAAGGTACCAAGAACTTACCTTCAATTTTCCTCCTCCTAGTGACTGAATACTCAAGAGCTTTCTCCTCTCCTTTCTCTTCTCTAACTTTCGGCTATGATGAACAAAGATGGACAAAACTTTGTTCTTTTCATCCTTTTTTTATTTTATTACCCAACATTTTATGACACAAAACAACCTATATTATTTGTGGCATACCTATGCTATAATGTCAATAAAAAAAATGCCCATAATGCTTATCATGCCCATCATGGAACATTTACCAACCCATTATCAATTTTTTTTTATCAATTTGTACCATAAATTATGGATATCAAGTGCACATATTGTCTTCAACAACATGATGGCCGGCCACTTCTTGTAAAATGGGAGGTTTGACATACAAATCCTCCTATTTTGCACTACTATTTATTTGGCCACTACAAATTAGCCTATAGCATTTTCAAACATTTTCACATAGGTCCTATTTCATAATTTCACTCACAAATGACAAAATCAAAGCATGAAATTTTGCCAACATTCACAGAATTCCCAAAAATTGGGGCGTTACATTACCCGTAATTCAATTGCTGTTTTTCTGCTCAATACATTTGCTACTACATTTGCTTTTCCTGGATGGTAGTCTATTACACAATCATAATCTTTCAGAAGTTCAATCCACCGTCTTTGCCTCAAATTCAACTCCTATTGTGGCAAAAGATATTTGAGGCTCTTATGATCAGTATAAATGTAACATTTCTCACCATACAAGTAATGCCTCGAAATCGTGTGTCAGGTAGTTGCGCTCATGTGGCTTCAACTATCTAGATGCATAAGCTATTACTTTTTTGTCTTGCATCAATACACAATCCAATCCGCTCAGAGAAGCATCATTGTATACAACAAAGTCCTTTCCTGACTTTAGTAAGGTTAAAATAGGTGCCTCAGTCAACATTTGCTTCAATGTCTCAAAACTCTTCTGGCACTGATCATCACAGATAAAAGAAACATTCTTTTGTAGAAGCATAGTCATCGACAATGCTATTCTTGAAAATCCATTAACGAATCTTCAGTAGTATCCAACTAGCTCTAGAAAACTACGTACCTCGGATACGTTCTTTGGTGCCTTCCCTTGAACAATCGCCTCAATCTTCTTCGGATCAACTCTGATTCCATCAATAGACACAACATGTCCCAAAAACACCACCTCCAATAACCAGAATTCACATTTACTCACCTTCCCGTACAACTGTTTTTCTCGTAGAATCTGTAGAACTATTCTGAGATGTTGATCATGTTCTGTCTCTGTCTTCGAATAAACCAATATATCATCAATGAAAACCACCACAAACTAATCTAAATATAGTTGGAAAATGCGATTCATCAAATCCATGAATGTAGCTAGGGCATTAGTCAACCCGAAAGGCATCACCAAATACTCATAATGACCATACCGAGTACGAAATGCAGTCTTTGGCACATCATTTTCTTTTACTTTCAACTGATAATACCCGCATCTCAAATAAATCTTCAAAAATATCGAAGCTCCCTTTAACTGGTCAAACAAATCATCTATACGAGGTAACGGATATCTATTTTTGATCGTCACTTTGTTCAACTACCAGTAATCGATACAAAGTTGCATTGAGCCATCTTTCTTTTTAACAAACAATATTGGTACACCCCATAGTGAAATGCTCGGTCTAATAAATCCATGATCTAACAAATCCTGTAACTGTATCTTCAATTCTTTCAATTCGATGGGTGACATTCGGTATTGAGGTATAGAGATTGGTGCTATACCCAGATACACCTCAATAGCAAATTCAAGTTCTCTGTCAGGTTGTAAACTCGATAATTCTTCAGGAAATACATCTGGAAACTCACATACGGTTCTGATTTTGCTACATTGACTTCCAACTGAATCAGAATTAATAACATAAGCTAAATATGTTGCACAACCCTACTGAAGCAATTTATTGGCCTTTATTGCCGAAATGATGTGTGTTGATCCACTAGTACGGATACCATTCACTTCAATTCTGTCTCCATCTTCTGTTTGAATACTGAACCTCTTTTTATAGCAATCTAAAACCACCCCATGTTCAGATAACTAATCCATACCCAAGATTACATCAAAATTGCTAAAGGGCATAATCAACAAATTAACAGAAAACATCTTACCCTGTATTATCAATGGGCATCTTCGGCACACTCGGTCCATAGACACAGTTTGTCCCAAAGGGCTAGACACCTTTATTAAAACTCTAGACATTTTAGATTTTAATTTTTCTGACTCGGCCAATTTTAAATCAATATATGAATGTAATGATCCCATGTCAATTAATGTATAAATAGGTTCAGAATACAGTAAAAATAAACTTGTCATAACGTCATGTGCATCGCCTTTTTCCCAAGTCTGAACTACGTATGCCCTGGTTGGCGCTCTAGCCTTCGACTGCTGAGTAACTATGTCACTGCCTTTTCTTACACCACCACCTCTAAAAATAGAACTGCCTCTACCTGAGCCTCTACCTCAAGTAATAAACACTGATCTCTGTGATGCTGCAGGTGTGGTGCTTTCACTTTTCGGGCAATCTATGATAAAATGATCTGTAGACCCACATCAGAAGCATCATCTAGTTATTCTCTAACATTCACCTCTATGCTTTTTCCCATAATGTTCACAGTCTGGCATGTCAATGTCTCGAGAAAGGCCTCTTACACTGCCAGTAGAAGCTGTAGTCTGCTTTTCCCGATTTCTATCACCTTTATCAGATCTAAAACTAGCCTCTAACCACCCCTGCTTTCTCTGGATCTTTTTGGTAGAGGATTTGAACTAGTAGTTCCAGCTCGTTTCCTGATTGATCTAGCAATTTCAGGCTTTTTATCCAAACCCGAAACTTACTCTACCATCTTTTCTCTCTCAACCAAGTCTACGAACTCTATAATTCATTGAGATACAGCTGTACCCTGATTTCATCTCTTAAACCCCTTACTTACAACTATTGGCCTCTGTCAGTATAATCTCTGAAGCATATCGGCTGAGTCTAGAAAATTTCCTTTCATAGTCTACCACTGATAGATCATCTTGTTTCAACATCAAGAATTCTTGCTTTTTATCTTCAATATATAATTCCCCAACATATTTCTTCTGGAATTCTTTCTGAAATAAATCCCATGTTACCTGCTCTATTGGTAGATGTCGAATTATAGATTCCCACCACAAATAAGCTTCACCTTGTAGTAGAGAAACAACACAGATAGGACATTCTTGAGGGGTACATTCCAGTTGTTGCAAAACTCTTTTAGTTGACTCGATCCAATTCTTTGCTATGGATGGATCGACTCCTTTTTAGACCCAAGAATTCAGTGGCACTGAATTTTCTTAATTCTTTTATTGGGGCTCGTCTCTGAGTAAGTACGGATGTCGTAGTAGAAGCAGTTCCTACTACCCTTTGTAAGACATCATCAATTACTCTTAATAAATTAGAATCATCCCTATCTCTGACATTTCCCCTATCTACTCTAGGGGGTTGATTTCTCATCGAGTTTATACTAGGCGTTACTGATTCAGTATAACATCCCGAATTAGGGCCTAGTCAGAACAGTGGTTTTGAGACCATAAATTCAAGATAGAAATAATTATTATATGATTTTTATGAGGTTTATGTTATGAATGCATGCTTGTGTGAAAGTTTCATGAAGAAATTCTAAGCATAAAATGTTCAATTGCATTTTAGGGACTAAATTGAATAAAGTGCAAAACTTGCATTCTAGATGCTTTTAGCATGAAATTGCTTTAGATTATGAATTAGAGGGTCCTAATTAGAAATTTGACCAATTTCTATAATTTTGGACAAAAATGGACATGCATAGGAAAAATTGGAAAGAGAAACCCTAAGGGCATTTTGGTCATTATTTAATTAAAAGAATAAAAAGGGAAAAATCAAACCAAAAATGTGTCCATCTTCCTCCTTGGCTGCCAAAAATCACAAAATACCATCGCAAGGGTTTTGTTCAACATTTTCAAGCTCAATAGTAAGTGTTCCCTAGCCCCGTTTTTAATGTTCTTTATATTTTTGAAGTCTCAGTCACATGGTCTACCCATTTCTAGCTATTTTGAGCTAGGGTTCATGTATGAAAATTGAACCATGCGTGACATGCTTGTGTTTTGATGATTAATGGAGGAATATGAATGTTTGATGCATGATGAACATATTTTATTAGGTGATTTTTAGTGAAAACACCTAAACAAAGGATTTGTTTGTAAAAGTAAAAAAGTAAGTAGTAATAATGTGAAATAAAAGATAATATGGGATGTTATGAGCATAGAAAAGGTTTGACCAAGCTTGGGTAATCAAGAAAATGTATGCATTTCATTTTACGAGCCTAGGGGCTAAATTGTAAATATGTGAAAGTTTAGGGGTCAAAATGTAAATTTGCAAAAGTATGATTTATTGACCTGTTTGAATAATGTAAATAATAAATAAGTTAAATTTGGTATTATAGATCAAGAAAAACGTGAATCGGGACTTGATCGAGGAAAGAATAAAGTATACGACGACTAGGCTCGATTACCACCGTTTTGTACCGAGGTAAGTACACATGCAAATAATGTGGTATGGTAGTATGTTTTAAATGCTTTAATATAATGTGATAAATGTATTATTGTAATTATGAGTTATATGCTTATTGATTGTTTTGAAAGCATGAATGTTTTTGTGGTCGTGATTTATGACGATACGGGCAAGTACGATGGAGATACTATATGCAACTGAGGAAAAATCCCGTTTAAACCTTAGGAATAGTTTAGGATACAGTGACATGTCACTAGGAACTAAGAAGTTTGAACTCATTGAGTGGTCCGGGTTCGTGAGATATGTGGCATTCGAGCTTGTTGAGAGGTCCGAGTTCATTATGGATGCAAGCATCCGAGCTCGTTGAGAGGTCTGAGTTCATTATGGGTGCAAGCATCCGAGATCATTGAGAGGTCCGAGTTCATTATGGATGTGTTACATGTTATGTGGTAGCTTCAGCTACGTTTGTATATAAGGCACTTATGTGCAAGGTTTCCGCGTATCCAATAGTATTCCGAATGTTCAACGGGTATTGTAATGAATGTACTGAGAGTCCCGAGAAGGACATATGAAAGAGGTATGGTTATGGATACTTTACGATAATTACAGGTATGTATGCTAAACCTATGAGTAATGCTTTAATAAAGATCGTTTTACAATGAGCAAATATATATATATATATGTGCATATGATGAGTAAGCAAAGAGGTTTGAATGAAGAATAATCTTTCTGTATATATTATCAAGTTTTTGCATGTTAATTGTTTACCACTATTGCATATTATTTGCATGCGGACTTACTAAGCTTTAATGCTTACTCCCCTCTCTTTTTTTTTTCATCCTTTGTAGTTCCGTCAAGCTAGCTCGGGGATCAGAAACTATCGGAGTATTCGATCACACTATCAAAAGACTATTGGGTATAGTGAAATTATTATTTTGAGTATGGCATGTATAGGAAACCTGGTCATTTTGTGGTATGTTTCATGCTATTTGGCCAAATTGTGAAGGCCTATGATAATGATGATTCATTTTGTAATGGTTATGTGATATGACTCATATTTGATCAATTGGGTTGTAATCTAATTACCCATGCATGCATGTGCTTGTGTTTTGATGGTAGGACATGGTATTGCTTGGTGAGTGCATGAATACACAAATTGAAGTTATGGTAACAAGTTCAATAATGCATGAAATTGGTGTGGAATGCCTCTAAATGGTGTAAAAAATGAGTGTGCAATAAAATGACATTATGAAGATGTGAGAGTGCCATGGCATGGGATGTTTGAGTGCACAAATATGTCATGTTGCAGGTTATAAAGTGTGTTTGAATGTATAAGTGATTGAGGGTGACCACTGGCTTGGAACATAGCCTCCAAAAAGGTCCACATTGGTAGACACACAGGCATGTGTCTAGGTCGTGTGTGACACACGGTCTGCCCCATGGGCATGTTGAATGGCCGTGTGTCCCCTACACCGAAAATTTCTAAGTCAGTATGTATGGCAGTAAACACACGAGCAGAGACACGGCTGTGTGTCTCAGCCGTGTTGTGGACACGCGCTAGCGCACGAGCATGTTCCTTGGTCATGTGCCCCTAAATGAATGATGACGTTGTAAACAGAATGTCCAGGTTTTTGGACACGGGCGATGACACGGGTGTGTCCAGTCCGTGTGAGGGACATGGGCCAGGGACACGGGCATGTGCTCAGCCATGTGAAAACCCCTGTAGGTTCAAAATGAAAAATAAATTCTAAAACTCCACACGGGTAAGGGACACGGGCGTGTCCCAAAGCACAGGGCGTGTGAAGTGCCTCCACATGGGCGTGTGAGGCTTAAACCTAGAACCTTTCTTAGAATTTTCTTAAGTTCTCAGTTTAGTTTCGGGTTACTTTTAATGTATGTTTTGGACCTCATAGGTCCATGTTAAGGACAATGTGATTTTGCTTGATTGGTTTCAATTTGCAATGAAATTTTATGAGCCGTATTTTTTGAAAATACCCTGTTTATGTTCTGTAATGCCTCGTACCTTGTCCCGGTCTTAGGTATGGGCAGGGGGTGTAACATTCAGTTTTGTAACACCCCTTACCCGTATCCAAGGCTGAAACAGAGTACGAGCAATTACCAGACTTAACAATACACATAGACGAAAATCGGGCCATAAAATTTCATTTAATTCAAAACTTTTCGAACACTTGCATAACAAACAAAGCTAACTATATCATCACATCAAAACATAGGACATGACACGATTAATTAAACTTATAAACCATAATGGATAAGGACCACATCTCATGATTTTATACGATACCTCAATGCAGACTGATACGTCTGGTCAAAATCATAATAAAAATACATATCACAAACCAACTTCCTATACATGCCACTCACTTGATATTTCTAATATTTGAATTAATTTTCCCAAAAATGATAGTTTGATAGTGTGATTTTGCCTCCGATGATCTCCAACCCCGAGCCGACCTGCCAATACTAAAGAAATGGAGAGGATGGGTAAGCTTTACGCTTAGTAAGTTCATATGAAAATAATAAGCAATTACTACCATGCTTTTTAAGATAAAACACTATGATTGTACAATTACACATATTCAGGACAGGCTGTTTTCTGGTGTCCCGGTGTTAAAAAAAATCATATCTCAAGTTACAAAGCTCGAAATCAAATTCCATAAATTTTATATGAAACTAGACTCATATGTATACTTAATAATTTTTTTCTAGAACTTTTAGTCTGGCCATTTAGTACAGTTTATTAGTTAAAGTCTCCCCTGTTTCAGGGTATGACTACTCTGACCCCTGTGCACTACGAACCGAATTTCTCCCTGTACAGAATTCCAACGACCATGTTGTTTGTTTCCCTTGAAATTAGATTCAATAATTAATCCATGCATGTAAGGTATGACTCTCAATAATTTCTTTACAATTTATGGTGAATTTCTAAATTCAGAACAGGGGATCTCAAATTCATTCAGACCCTATTTCACAAGAATTCAAATATCACACAATATAGAATTCTTTTGCTTCCCCTGTTTCTTTCATGTGAAAATAGACTCATTAAGCTCTATTTCCATAATTTTTTTAAATTTAATTCAACTTACACAATTTTTGGTGAATTTTCAAAGTCATGCACTGCTGCTGTCTAATACTGTTTTACTACTAAAGTTCACTTTTACACAATTTCACTTAATCCATTCCATTTTACCGAGGGTTGCTCAAATATTGAGCATATTGCTCATAAATTCAAATAAACATATACTTGCACTTGTTCATCACATAATCACTTTCACATGTATTTTCATTTAATCGATTTCCCGTTGAACTCATTGGAATAATAACAGATACACAATTGCCTGCACATTTTCCCATTTCCACACTTGTAGCCAAAGCTATCTGGTATGCATAGTAGCCTGCACTTAGTACTACACATGCGACCAATAATTTGGTACACGTAGTAGCCTGCACTTAGTACTACACACGTGATCACGGTTTTGAATGCGCATAGTAGCTCGCACTTAGTACTACACATGCGACCAATTATCCCAGTATTACGTAGTAGCCTGCACTTAGTACTACACGTGACCTCACAATAGTTCATTTGTATCGTTTTTATTCTGAAGGTTCAACCGGGAAATTCCTCACTTTTCAAAATTTTACTAAATTGTCCATAATCAATTTAAATTCATAACTTACATCAAATAACCATTTGATAGATAGCCACATTTCATATGATATCAAAATATAATAACATAAAAAGAATCGATAGATTATTTATGTACGAACTTACTCGAAGTGTCGATCTCACTATCCATAGAACCAATTGTCCATTCATATTATAATAAGACACAACTCAAATATCAAATCAGCTTTTAAGAATTTACATAACATATATCACATATTTCATATATTACTTGTCATGTATCATCAATTTTTTTTTTTACATTTCATGTAACATTCTTTCATGTCATATTTCCACATCATAAACACCATTCCATCAACTTTTCCAATATATTAAATCATACAATATATGCAACAAAAGTAAGAAATATAATTCAAACATAACATTGCATTATTATTATCATACGAACTTACCTCGATCCAGAAACAGCAATTTACCATTTTAGTCTATAACCTTGTATTTTCCTGATTTAAGCCCGAATCTCGATTTCCTTCATAATCGAGCTTGGAAGCTTGGAAACCCTAGCCATGGAGTCTCCCTTGGTATACACGTTCATGGTGAAGAAGATGAGCAAAATTGGCTTTTAATTTTGAATTTTAATTTATTTTACCCCTAAATGACCAAAATGCCCTTACTACTAAACTTTCCAAAAATTCCATTCATGTCCAATATTTGCCCATAAACTTTGGAATTGGTCAAATTTCTATTTAAGACCTCCTAATTAATATTTCAAAGCAATTTCATACTAGAAACTTCTAGAATGCAAGTTTTGCAACTTATTCAATTTAGTACCTAACTTCAAATTAAGCACTTTATGCATAGAATTTCTTCACGAAATTTTCACACAATCATGCAATCATATCATAGACCTCAAAATAATCATAAAATAATTATTTCTATCTCAGATTTGTCGTCATAAAACCACTATTCCGATTAGGCCCTAATTCAGGATATTACAATTCTCCCCCCCTTTAGGGATTTTCGTCCCCGAAAATCTTACCAGAAAAGTGGTCTTCACTTAGATTCCTCAATTTCATATTCAGTGTTGAAGAACTTTCACTCAGGCAGTGCCTCCAATATATCTCTTTAATTTCTCATATATTCTGAAATTCATTATCAGAAGTCGATCCTCACTGTACTCTTTTAGTTTGCTACTCACTATCATATTTTCCTCTTTCCGTTACGGAAATAATTCTGATATAACCTCAAAAATAATCCTTTCTTCGAGTTACAGAACAATTCATCATGCCATCCTTTACTATTCATTCATTACGTTAATCAAAACCGTCTCAATTGCATTAGCTCAAGTACCAAAATATCTCAATTGAAGACATTAACTATAATTGACTCACTTAAGAGAAGTAATCCACCATACCGATTGAAACTCGCACTTTTATCACTTATACCTTTACTGTTGTCAAACCTTACACGAAAATTAGAAAAAACCCAATACTGAAATCACCACATCACCCAAATCAAATCAGAAGTATAACCATACTTGACATGATTATCACGAGCTGAAGAATACACTCCGAACATGAGTCATAGTTGAAAAATTACGGAATAAAGATAACAAGAAAACCGAATAAAGAAATCCAAGATAGAAAAACCCAAAATAAAGAAATCTAGAATAAAGAAACCCAAGATACGATACTATGCCGGAAAATTGAAAACCAAACTCATAGGAAAATATAGAAGATCCCGATAATTCCTCAGAGAAAAGAAATCTAGTACAAAACATCATTTAGTCTCACCGAAATCAAATGCAACAAGAACAATGTATCTTCCCATATATATACATATCAAATGGAGCATCAAGTAGAAGAAACAGAATCATAATATCATACATATTCTCTCATCAATTTTTTTTATCAAGCAAAATATAATAGAATGCCCGAAGGAATAGAGCAATATAAATTATAAACCAGTTAGGCTACCAATGCTTTCATTTAACATCATGATTAGAAAACCTCCCCATATAACAAGAATTTCTTCAAAAGATCAATAACCATAGAAATATTTTTGGGAATGGATAAACACATAAAACATTTTAGAAGAAACTGCTAAAATCTGTCCAACCGTAACTGTCACACTCAGATATTACACATTTCAGATATCATTTCCCCAACTATTTCTGCCATCACAAATTTCATATTACTTTTCACTAAAGAATACTAGTTCTGAATAAATTTTTATTTGCACTTTTCTCGACCTTGTACCTTAGTAATTCGATTTATCAAAATAAATTTCTTCTCTAACTGGAACAGTGCATAACTCCAATAATCCTTATGCCAATCTGATACTTTTCTAGCTTTGACTTTACTTATCAATTCATTCTTCAATCTCTAATCATATTTATAATTATTCTAGCACTGAACTCTTTGGTTTCTCAACCAAAAACTTATTCAGTATAAATCTCATGAAATTCCATTATAAAACACCACTTTGGTAACAGGAAAGGGGTCGTAGGGCCTCTGATTCAACTCTCATATACATATACATGTAACACAGTTTTCTTCATAGCAATCATATCTCAATCATGTTATTCATTTCGAGTAACTAACATTCATATTGATTTAATGCTCACTTTCCAGTTATCTCATTTAGTCAAGTATAATTATGCATGCATCTTATGTTTTCTGGATAGCTTGACTTATCCATTCATCTACTCGAACAAATCATACTCATGACATCATATAAGGGTTAAACAAACATAGATATTTATATCACAATCACAACTTTCGTTTCGTGCATCATCATATACATATAATTACAATCACATAATTCAGTCCAAACAATTTAACATAGATAAATTCATTTCATTATAATCATTTATCTCATAAAAATATCATTGACATTCATCAACATTCAACGTTCAATCAAGGCAATGACATTTTCATTCATATCATGATATTAGGAACTTTTACTCATACTTCTACGAATTTCTATTTATCCCGTTCATCTTATCAAGTAAGCCAAGTGCACTACATCATATGAGCATCAAGCAAGTTTGGATATTTATCACAACATGACCTTTCATCTCACGTGTTATCACTTATATATATATCATAAACTTTTATTCATACTTTTCTAAATTCAAAACTTTTCGAACACATGCATAACAAACAAAGCTAACTATATCATCACATCAAAACATAGGACATGGCACGATTAATTAAACTTATAAACCATAATGGATAAGGACCACATCTCATGATTTTATACGATAATTCAATGCAGACTGATACGTCTGGTCAAAATCATAATAAAAATACATATCACAAACCAACTTCCTATACATGCCACTCACTTGATATTTCTAATATTTGAATTAATTATCCCAAAAATGATAGTTTGATAGTGTGATTTTGCCTCCGATGATCTCCAACCCCGAGCCGACCTGCCAATACTAAAGAAATGGAGAGGATGGGTAAGCTTTACGCTTAGTAAGTTCATATGAAAATAATAAGCAATTACTACCATGCTTTTCAAGATAAAACACTACAATTGTACAATTACACATATTCAGGACATGTTGTTTTCTAGAGTCCCAGTGTTAAAAAAAAATCATATCTCAAGTTACAAAACTCGAAATCCAATTCTGTAAATTTTCTATGAAACTAGACTCATATTTCTACTTACTAATTTTTTTCTAGAATTTTTGGTGTGGCCATTTAGTATAGTTTATTAGTTAAAGTCTCCCCTATTTTAGGGTATGACTACTCTGACCCCTGTGCACTACGAACCAAATTTCTCCCTGTACAGAATTCCAACGACCATGCCGTTTGTTTCCTTTAAAATTATATTCAATAAGGAATCCATTCATGTAAGGTATAACTCTCAATAATTTTTTTACAATTTATGGTGAATTTCTAAATTCAGAACAGGGGATCTCAAATGTAACACCCCGAACCCGAGACCATCGCTGGTGTCGGACACGAGGGGTTAACAAGCCAAGTTCACATATTTTGCCCCCCAATTTGACATTTCCAGTCAGGCTGGAAAACTGCGTCACCGTCGCCTTAAAAATCATATCTCGAGTTTCAAAACTCGGAAACTGGTTTCGTAAATTTTCCCTGAATTTAGACTCATATATCCATCCATGGATTTATTTCTAGAATTTTTGGTCGGGCCAATTGGTACAGTTTATTAGTTAAAGTCACCCATGTTACAGGGATCGACTGCTCTGACCTTTGCGCATTATAACTTGAATATCTCTCTGTACAGGGCTTTAATACTGGTGCTGTTTGTTTCTAATGAAACTAGACTCAAAATGGAATCTGTACATATAAGGCATGACTCCTAATTCTTTCTGGATAATTTATAGTAAATTTTTAAAGTTGCAACAGGGGACCCAGAAACCGTTCTGGCCCTGTCTCACAATAGCTTTAATATCTCTTAACATGTAACTCCTATGACCATTTCGTTTCTTCCATATGAAAATAGACTCATCAAGGTTCATTTACATAGCTTATTCACTATTTAATACCATTCCTACAAATTTTGGTGATTTTTCACATTCACGTCACTGCAGCTGGCAGCATCTGTTTTAAGGTAGGTCTTACCTATTTTGTAGTCTCCATGAACCAACTAGTCTTGCCATACATAGGTTCATATATGATCATTTTAACCATACCAATGGCTGATCATGTGACCAACATTCCCATCTCCAATCCATAATCACATCATGATACCATATATATATATATACAAACCGCAAATAGTCTAAGTTCAGTACTTCACTTTTACGAGCCATTTTCGCATGGCCGTACACATATACATCACAGCATATTTAAACCAACAAGGGTAGTCCTATACATGCCATTTCAAAGTTCAACCAAAATTTATACCAAAATAGAGGCGTTGATAGTGTGGATGACTTCGACTTTAATGATCCCGAATCCGATTGCTATCGAGCGTAATCTATAAAAAGAGAGCCAAAGCAACGGGTAAGCATTTTTATGCTTAGTAAGTCTCAAGGAATAAAATCAGCTTTAATTTAAGCAATACATTCACATAACCAAATGCATCATTTCATTAATACACATTCTCATAATCATTCTTACTTCACACTTCATCATTATATACTTTCACAAAGTATCAACCATTCCAATAGCTGAAATTGTTAGTCGATTGAGCGAATGTTGCTCAAATATGTCGACTTTCCAATGCACATATAAACGTACCTTATTCTTTGGGCTTTTCGAGCGTACTAATTGAATTTATTACAGCAACCAACACTCACCTCCAGCCCAAGCTTCTTGAATACAACCGGATATAACCACGCACGAATGCCTTGGTCTTAGCCCGGATAGAATGACTCGCACGAATGCCTTGGTCTTAGCCGGATGTAGCCACTAGCACAATTGCCTTGGTCTTAACCGGATATAATTTCCAGCATAATTGTCTTGGGCTTAGCCCGGTATCATTCAATTTCTCATGCACACATACATCAATAATCATTGGACGTACATATTTCATTTTCGTTACTAAGTCTCAAACATAATTATAATCACTAGCATAATCGCCCGGGACTTAGCCGGGTATCATTCGAATACCCATACACATAAATCAATAATCAATACATCCATATTTCATTCCACATAATTCAATTAAGGTCACTTCTTGAGGACTTACCTCGGATGTTGTCGAACGGCTTTTACGGCTATTCGATCACTTTTTCCTTCCCTTGTCCAATTGTGGCCCTCTAAGCTCTTGAGCTAATTCAAACAAATTCAATTTATTAAAACCTCATTGTGCTAGCTTATGGCGAATATGACAAGGAGTTTAAATGGTCAAATGGCCACCCTTTAGCTTGAATACACAATGGTCATGCACATTTCATACTACATCAAGCAATTCAATACAATTCATTCGGGCATCAAGGAAAAGCTAAGGCCTTCAATAGGCTACCTAAGGCCGAATATACATGTCCATGTTGAGGCCAATTATGCACTTAATACCACACAAAACAGCATGCATTTTACTAGTTAATGCTTTGCATGTTGTAGCTCAAAACTTATAATATAGCATCAAGCACTCATATGTGTGCTAGGCGAATGTGCTTGCAATTTCACAAGCATTCTTCAACATCTTCTTCTTTAAACAAACATATTCATCACTTACTTCATAGCCAAAACATCATGTGCAAACATATATATACATATATGAGCATGGCGAATTTCAAGGTGTCCATAGCCATCTAAAACACAAATTTTAACTAACATGCAAGAAGCATGAACCATGCTCATGAATGCATCATGGCGAATACATCATAATCATGCCCTTTTATCTTCAATCATGGTTAAACAAAAGAAAACTCAAAGTCTTACTCAAGATGGCTACAAAGAAATTTCAAGAGTAGACAATCCATCATTGCATGCATCATCATCAAGCTTCACACTTAACATGCAATGGCTTTATCACAATACCAACCTTGACCAAATACCACTTCCATGGCATAACAAGGATTTGAACCATGGCTATCATGAACATCAAGTTGGCAACTAAAACATGCATGAATCTCATGACACAACCTCATACATACCTCAATCTTGATGCAAGTTTAGCCAAATATCCTTCTAGATCTCTTCTAAACAAAGGAAATGAAGCAAAAATCTCTTCTTCCTCTTAGTATTTTTGGCCAAAAGGAGAGAACAAGGATGAACAAATTGTTTTGTTTTCTCTTCTTGGTTGCACTGCAATGGGGAATGCTACTCTCTCACACATTTTTTTTCATTCTTTTCTTACCCATGCTTATTTGTTTATTATTTCTCCCTAATGCCCAACAAAACATGTTTCATGACATGTTTAGCCCATATCTCTTTGTCATGGCCGGCCATCACTTGTAAAAAGGGGAATTTGACATGGAAGTCCATTATTTTGCATGCATGCTTTAATTAGTCATCACACATTTCCCTATCGTACTTTCAAAGTTCACTACTAAGTCCTTTCTTGTGGAATTCACCTTTATAACACTAAATCAATCCTCATAAAATGTCATACATGAGCACACACATATTATAGGCATCAAAATAAATTTTTAATTATTTTTATGCCTCGGTTTTGTGGTCCCGAAACCACATTCCGACTAGGGTCAATTTTGGGCTGTCACATCAAATTCATTCAAACCCTGTTTCACAAGAATTCAAATATCACATAATATAGAATTCTTTTGCTTCCTCTGTTTCTTTTATGTGAAAATAGACTCATTAAGCTTTATTTCGATGATTTTTTTTAAATTTAATTCAACTTACATAATTTTTGGTGAATTTTTAAAGTCATGCACCACTGCTGTCTAATACTATTTTACTACTAAAGTTCACTTTTACACAATTTCACTTAATCCATTCCATTTTACCGAGGTTCGCTCAAATATTGATCATATTGCTCATAAATTCAAATAAACATATACTTGCACTTGTTCATCACATAATCACTTTCACATGTATTTTCATTTAATCGATTTCCGTTGAACTCATCGAATAATAATGAGATACACAATTGCTCGCACATTTTCCCATTTCCACACTTGTAGCCGAAGCTATCTGGTATGCATAGTAGCCTGCACTTAGTACTACACATGCGACCAATAATCTGGTACACGTAGTAGCCTGCACTTAGTACTACACATGTGATCACAGTTTTCGAGTACGCATAGTAGCCTGCACTTAGTACTACACATGCGACCAATTATCCGGTACATGTAGTAGCCTGCACTTAGTACTACACACGTGACCTCACAATAGTTCATTTGTATCGTTTCTATTCTGAAGGTTCAACCGGGAAATTCCTCACTTTTCAACATTTTACTAAATTGTCCATAATCAATTTAAATTCATAACTTACATCAAATAACCATTTGATAGGTAGCCACATTTCATATGATATCAAAATATAATAACATAAAAAGAATCGATAGATTATTTATGTACGAACTTACTCGAAGTGTCGATCTCACTATCCATAGTACCAATTGTCCATTCATAGTATAATAAGACACAACTCAAATATCAAATCAGCTTTTAAGAATTTACATAACATATATCACATATTTCATATATCACTTGTCATGTATCATCATTTTTTTTTGCATTTCATGTAACATTCTTTCATGTCATATTTCACATCATAAACACCATTCCATCAACTTTTCCAATATATTAAATCATACAATATATGCAATAATAGTAAGAAATATAATTCAAACATAACATTGCATTATTATTATCATACGAACTTACCTCGATCCAGAAATAGCAATTTACCATTTTAGTCCATAACTTTGTATTTTTTTGATTTAAGCCCGAATCTCGATTTACTTTATAATCGAGCTCGGAAGCTTCGAAACCCTAGACATGGAGTCTCCCTTGGTATACATGTTCATGGTGAAGAAGATGAGCTAAATTGGCTTTTAATTTTGTATTTTAATTCATTTAACCCCTAAATGACCAAAATACCCTTACTACTAAACTTTCCAAAAATTCCATTCATGTCCAATACTTGCCTATAAACTTTGAAATTGGTCAAATTGCTATTTAAGACCTCTTAATTAATATTTCAAAGCAATTTCATACTAGAAACTTCTAGAATGCAAGTTTTGCAACTTATTCAATTTAGTCCCTAACTTCAAATTAAGCACTTTATGCATAGAATTTCTTCACGAAATTTTCACACAATCATGCAATCATATCATAGACCTCAAAATAATCATAAAATAATTATTTCTATCTCGAATTTGTGGTCATAAAACCACTATTCCGATTAGGCCCTAATTCGGGATATTACAAGTTTCATCTAATCCGTATGATTCTTCGTCTCCAGTGAACATTTCTTGGTCAGTATCATTTATTCATTCATCTAACATCTTTAATCTATAAAACAAAAATAACAAATAGGTCAGCATCCAAATCCCGACTCAATTTCGACTCAACTGTGGCATGTACTTTTAGACTCACTTTTGAGCTCGATTTAGCTTGAGAATAGGCTAAACCTGAATAGCTCTGATACCAATATCTATAACACTCTTTGACCCTAAATTGTCTCCAGAATAGGGTTACGGAGCATTTCCGGACATATTGAACAATTTACGAATAATTCATAAACAAATTAACATGCATAGTATAATTTAATCATTAAATCCTTATAATGGACCCTCGAGGCCCAAAACAAGTATTAGAAGTAGAATAAGACTTGTTCGAGTACTCCAGAAATTTTTCGTAAATATATTTTTTTGAGCTGAATATAACCCCTTTATAAATATCTAACATTCCTTGCAATTTCAAACCGCAACCAATTTACAGTTAATATGGAAACCAACACATTTTCACATTCAAACATACTTAAATCATGCCTAAAACATTAACTTATCAAACTGATCAACAATATTCATGATACTATATAAAAGATAACAAATAAACTTCATTTTATACCATTTTATACCATAAAATTTTATTTATCATTATAACATTAGAGACCAATTCTTTACAACCAAAACTCACAAGACTCTTAAACAAGACCTAGGTACATGCCACATTTACTAAAAGAAAAAAAAAATACATAACCAAAGTTGTGCTGAAGTCGGACTGACTTGTACACGGGAACAACCGTACGCTGAATATGTCTATACTCAGTGGTATTACCATAATTCAAACTATATAACATTAATGAATTATAAATATCAATCATATAACATTTTAAATCATAAGAAATAATTTACATTCAAATTCATATATCATCTATAACATTTCATCAACTAATATCATATATCAACAATTTGGTCTTTTATCAAATTCATGAACCTAAGGTTCAACCTTTCAAATCTCACATCCCATTTCAATTCACAATTCGATTCACAATTTCTTTTTCATACTTTCAATAGTACGATTAATCAAATTCATTTGATTTTCTCAGTTCATTTGTTCACCCTAATAACAAAAATTCATACCTTGACGGATACACGAATTCCAACCAAACACCACAGAATGATCCATCCAAACACACCAAAATAATCCTCCCAAACACACCAGAATAATCTACCTAAACACACCAGAAAAGCATTAAGTGCCTCTTCGGATAGTCCGAAGAAATATAGTAACATCAGTGTCTCCTTGGCCAAGCCAAAAAATCTCCAAATCCTTTCAATCTTATGGCATGCCAACTATATCCGACTCAACCCGACTAGTTAATAGGGTATTCCAGTTATCAATTCAATTTCACTTTCATATCAAATTCACTTTCAATTCAATATACAATTCAACTCAATATATTTTTCATTTCAATCTAAATGCAATTCAATTTCAATACATATTAATCTTGTAACTCAATTTTATACAATTCAATAATACACTTCCCTCATAATTTACTTATCAACTACATAATTTAAATATAAAATTTAATAGTAAATAATATGAATTATAATAATACAAACCGTGATTTCCTCGAGTTTACTCCTTGATAATCTTCTCTTTTCCCTTCTGTGCTAATGCTTCTGGTTCTTTGCTAGCTACGAAGATTAAAATAATTTACACTATTAATACCACACTAATTTATATCAAATAATTGAATTTATATTCAACTTCTACCTTATTTTCAATTTGGTCCTAACTAAGTTCACCTACTTTTCTAACTCAATTCATACTTTATTTCTATTTAATTTCCTACCAAATTCAACTTAACTATCTAATGTTCATAATAAAACCCTAATGTCAATTTTTTTAATTTAATCCCTCTAACACAAAACTTATAGCTTACTTTACAATTTAATCATTTAATCAATTCTAACTAGAAATTCTATCAATTAAACCCCTAATTCAACAATTTGTTCTGTAACACCCCCTTAACTGAGATCATCGCCGGAGTCGAGTAGGAGGCGTTAACAGACTTAAATTATCACTTAAACAATTTCAAACAATTTATTTCACCTTTTTATGAATTTCCATGGATTAGATAGCACATTAAGTATACATAACACTGAATATGATCTTGATTAGCCATTCCAATGGCTAATCATTACCAAACATTTCCTTACCACCCAATAGCCATATCATAAGATCATATACACAAAATGATTATAATGCTATACATGCCATACTCAAAATATACCAGCCACAATACCAAAATGGTCCACGGATAGTGTGAGCAAGCCTTTGACCGTTCCCAATTTCCGAGCTGGCTTGTCAAAACTACTAAGAATGGAAATAAGGGAGTAAGCATAAATGCTTTGTAAGTTCACATGTAAATAGCAAGTAACATAATCATGCAATCCAACATAAAACATCATTTGTATAAATATCACCAAGACATTCATGTTACATTTGCATTTACTATCTTACCACGATTTCATCATACCAAGTTCTCAACCCGAGGGTTTAAGCGCATACCTGTCCAAATTTTCTCATTCACTACACTTACCAACGTGTCACCTTCGTCTTAAGTATTCTTCTTATTCACTTAAGATTCACCCGTTGAACACATCGGAATATAATTTGGATACACGGATTGCATGTACATAAATGCCATACCCGCAGCTAGACAAACTCAATAGCCTGCAGAAATTATGTAGCCAAGCTACCATGTAACCCGCCCATAAGCTAACTCAGACTCAACTCAATGAGCTCGGGTGTTCGCATCCATAAGTGAACTCGGACTCAACTCAACGAGCATGGATACCTAGTTACATCTCACGAACTCAAACTAAACTCAATGAGCTCGGAACTCAAATATCCTAGTGACATGTCACTTGTATCCTAATCTATTCCCAGGGTTTAAATGAGATTTTCCTCAATCACACATCTTTGCTGTCTTCCACGAAATGTCGGAACCGATACTTGATAGCATTTCATATTTATCAAGTAGCTCACATAATTTGCATATTACTAAATAATAATCCACAAAGCATAATATTTCATGATAATAATCATCATATCATATAAATAACATTAAATTGCTTAAAATGACAATTATGTTGCTACATTTACACCTGAACTTACCTCGGTACAAAATGTTAGAAATCGAGCCTATTCCTCGTAAACTTTATTTTTCCCTCGATCACGACTCGAATTCTATTTCTCTTGATCTAAAATAACAAATTTAGCTTATTTAATACTCACATTTATTGAAACAGTCCTTGACTCAAACTTTGGCAAAATTATATTTTTGCCCCTAAACTTTTACATATTTACACTTTTGCCCCAAGGCTCAGAAATTAAACTTCATCCTATTTTCTTATGTTTTATGACATGCTGATCATTTTTCCATTCTATGGCAACATCAAATTCTCACTCTAACATGTACTTATGAACATTAGGTATTTTTACCGATTATGTCGTTTTACTCATTTTCACGTAAAATCACTTAGCAAAAGTTGTTTAACACAATTTCAAGCTTCATATTCTACCATAAAACATCAAAATAAACACATTTCACCTATGAGTATTTTTCCAAATATAAACCCTAGGTTAAATTATTGCTAGAATAAGCTTAATCAAGTTACCGGGACTCCAAAAACGTAAAAAACATTAAAAACGAGCCTAAAATGGACTTACAATCGAGCTTGGAAGCTTGAAAAACCCTAGATATGTCTTTCTCATGTGAAATTCCGCCAAGGGGTTGAATATGGACAAAAATTGGGTTTTAATTTTGTTTCTAATTCATTTTAATAACTAAATGACCAAAATGTCATTAATTAAAAACTATGGTGTTTTATCTTCCTTTAGGTATTTTTGTCCAAACTAGTATAATGGTCTAATTACTATCCAAAGACCTCCACTTTACAAACCCATTACTCACAAGTACTTAGTACCTTTGTGAACTAGAACACACATTTTACAACTTTTGCAATTTAGTCCTAAATATAAATTAGACCCTCTATCGATAAAATTTCTAAACGAAATTTTCAAACAATCATGAAATCATACCATAGACCTTAAAATGTTAATAAAATATTTATTTTTATCTCGAATTTGTGGTCCCGAAACCACTATTCTGATTAGGCCCTAATTCGGGATATTACAACTCTCCCCTTTTAGGATTTTCGTCCCCGAACATCTTACTGGTAAATAGGTGTGGGTATTGATTCCTCATAGTTTCCTCGGGCTCCCATGTAGCCTCTTCTTCCCCGTGCTTTTGCCACAATACTTTCACGAGAGCGATACTTTTATTTCTTAGTTGCTTGACCTCCCGAGCTAAAATCTTAATCAGTTCTTCATTGTAAGTCATATCCGGTTGTAGCTCAATTTTCGTCGGTGAAATTACATGTGAAGGATCCGAACGATACCGGCGTAACATATATACGTGGAACACATCATAAATCTTCTCTAATTCAGGTGGTAATGCTAACCGATATGCTACCGGTCCAACTCTTTCAATTATCTCATACGGTCCGATAAAACGCGAACTCAACTTGCCTTTCCGACCAAATTTAAGAACTTTCTTCCATGGACACTTTTAAAAATATCTTATCACCGACTTGAAACTCGATTTCTTTTCATTTCAAATCCACGTAGGATTTCTGTCTATCTGAAGCAGCTTTCAAACAATCTCGAATCACTTTCACTTTTTTTTCAGCTTCTTTAATTAGATTAACTCCATAAATTTGATTTTCTTTGAGTTCAGTCCAATACAATGGCATCTGACAGTTAGGACCGTACAATGCTTCATATTGTAGGCAAATTCTACCAACGGTAAGTATCTTTCCCAACTACCTTGTAATTCTAATACACAACATCTGAGCATGTCTTCAAGAATCTGAATTACTCTCTCTCTGATTGTCCATCAGTCTGTGGATGGAAGGCAGTGCTGAAATTTAACTTCGTACCTAATACCTCTTGCAACTTTTTCCAAAACCAGATGTAAATCTCGAATCTCTATCTGAAATGATCGACAAAGGTACTCCGTGAAGTCTAACAATCTCATTGATATATAATTCAACCAACTTATTAAGAGAATAATCAGTACATACTGGAATAAAATGAGCCGATTTAGTCAATCTGTCAACTATTACCCAGATGGCATCTTTCTTCCTCGGAGTTAACGGCAACCCTGATACAAAATCCATAGTAATTCGATCCCACTTCCACTCAGGGACCATGATAGGCTGAAGTAGTCCCGAAGGCACTTCGTGTTCAGCTTTCAGTTGTTGAAAAATTAAGCATTTCGATTCAAACTCAGAGATATCTTTTTTCACTCCATTCCACCAATACATTTTCTTCAAGTCATTATACATTTTTGTACTGCTCGGGTGAATTGACAAACAACCACTATGTGCTTCATGCAAGATATTTTGAATCAACTCTTCATTTTTCGGTACACAAATCCGATCTTTAAACATCAAGCAACCATCAGAACCGATTATGAAATCTGATCATGTATCAGCCTCACATTACTTTCTCTTGGCTTGCAAATCTTTGTCACTTTTCTGAGCTTCACAAATCTCTTGTAAAAACATCGGTCATTTTCTCAACTCTGCTAGAATCGAACCATCATCAGACACCGTCAACTGAGTATTCATAGCTCTCAAAGCAAATAACGACTTTCTCCTTAAAGCATTGGCAACCACATTCGCTTTCCCCGGATGGTAGTCAATCACAAGCTCGTAATCTTTCAATAATTCTAACCATCTCCGCTGTCTCAAATTCAAGTCTTTTTGTGACATCAAGTACTTGAGACTTTTGTGGTCTGTATATACTTGGCACTTTTCACCATACAAATAATGTCACCAAATCTTCAAAGCAAACACTATAGCATCCAGTTCCAAATCATGAGTCGAATAATTCCTTTCGTGAGGTTTCAACTGCCTCGAAGCATAAGCCACCACTTTTCCTTCTTGCATAAGTAGATATCCCAAGCCATTTAGAGCAGTATCACTATACACCACAAATTCTTTACCTGACTCGGGTTGTACTAACATTGGTGCCTCAGTCAGTAACTTTTTCGATTTCTCAAAGCTTTGTTGACATTCTTCCGTCCATTCAAATTTAACATCCTTTTGGAGTAGTCTGGTCATAGGAGTAGCAATTATAGAAAATCCATTTACAAACCGTTAATAATAACCAACTAGACCTAAGAAACTTCTAACCTCAGTTACATTCTTCGGCGGTTTCCAATCAAAAATAGCCGAAATTTTACTAGGATCACCCCGTATACCATCACCTAAAACAATATGACCCAAAAATCCAACTTCTCAAAGCCAAAATTCACTCTTACTAAATTTGACATACAACTACTTATCTCTCAAAGTTTGCAAAACTATCCTCAAGTGTTCAGCATGCTCTATCTCATCTTTCGAATAAATTAAGATATCATCAATAAATACCACAACAAACTTGTCCAAGTATGGCCGAAATATGCGATTAATTAAATCCATAAACACAGCAAGAGCATTTGTCAAATCGAATGGCATAACTAAAAATTCATAATGCTTGTACCTTGTTCTAAAAGCAGTTTTAGGCACATCTAACTCTTTTACTCGCAGTTGGAAATATCCAGACCTCAAGTCAATCTTTGAAAACCATGTTGCTCCTTTTAGCTGATCAAACAAATCGTCAATTCTCAGCAACGGATACTTGTTCTTAATTGTTACCTTATTTAACTGCCGGTAGTCTACACACAATCTCATAGAACCATCCTTCTTTTTCACAAATAATATGGGAGCACCCCAAGGCGAAAAACTCGGTCTCACAAAGCCTTTGTCAGTTAACTCTTGCAACTGCGACTTTAATTCTTTCAACTCTGTTGGTGCCATTCTATATGGAGCAATCGAGATCGGAGTTGTTCCCGGTATCAACTCAATAAATTCTACTTCTTTGACAGGAGGCAAACCCGACAACTCTTCTGGAAATACATCAGTGAATTCACATACAATCGATACTGATTCAATTTTCTTCTCAAATTCCTTTGTATTCAACACATACGCCAAATAAGCTTCATAACCCTTTCTCAAATATCTCTGAGCCGACATTGAAGTAATCACACTAGGCAATGCCTCTGATTCGTCTGATTCAACCCGCAGAATTTTACCATTTTCACATTTTAATTCAATAACCTTTTGTTTACAATTTACTATAGCATCATGCAATGTCAACCAATCCATACCCAAAATAACATCAAATTCTTCAAACGGCAACAACATCAAATCAACCCAAAAAATAATGACCTCTAATCATCAAAGGACATTTCTTGCATACTTTATCAACTATAACACATTTGCCTAACGGGTTTGACACTTTAATCATAAATGTAGACTCAACAGGTATACTCATATTAGACACCAATTTCATGCGCACATATGAATGAGTAGAACTGGGGTCAATCAAAGTAATAACGTTAACATCATAAAGAGAGAAAATACCAGTGATCACATCGGGAGATGAAGCATCTTCACGTGCCCTTATGGCATAAGCTCTAGCCGGAGCTCTAGCTTCAGATTTAAACGCTGAATCTCTAACTACATTCTTGCCGCTTGCCTCATTCCCAGCATTTCTTCCTCTCGAAACTGCACCAATAAGTTTTGCACTCTGAAATTTTTGTTTCTCAATTCTCTCAGGACAGTCTCTAATAAAATGATCTCGAGAACCACACTGGTAACATTCTTTAGTTCTACATGGACCAAGGTGACTTCTACCACATCGTTGGCAGTTGGGTCTAACAAATCTTGAATTTCCACACTAGCCACAGAAGTAGTCTAAGATTTAAAACCCGTATTTTGCTTTTTACGATTCCCATACGAATGTCTGGCTGAAACATGAGAACGAGAATACATATCTTTGGATTTTCTAGATTGCAGTGGGAATGCACTGCTCATTAGTCTTTTCTTCAAATTTCTAGTCTCAGCCTCTATCTTTCTCTTTTCTTTAATTAGTTCTTCAGCCTTGCAAGCCCGATCAACAAGTACTGTGAACTCTTTCAACTCAAGAATTCCCACAAATACTTTGATGTCTTCATTGAGTCCGTCTTCAAATCGTCTGCAGATTTTAGCCTTTGAAGGAATACATTCTCTAGCATACTTACTCAACCGAACGAACTCCCTTTCATACTCAGTAACTGTCATGTTTCCTTGTTTCAACTCGAGAAACTCTTTACGCTTCTGTTCAACAAATCTTTCACTGATGTATTTCTTCCGAAATTCTTCTTGAAAGAGCTCCCAAGTCACTTTCTCTTTCGGTACCACTGAGATCAATGTCTTCCACCAATAATAGGCTGAATCTCTCAACAAGGATATAGCACATTTTAAGCACTCTTCAGGTGTACAAGACAATTCATCAAATACCCAAATAGAATTCTCAAGCCAAAATTCTGCTTTCTTGGCATCATCATCAACAATTTCCCTGAATTATGCAGCCCCTTGCTTGTGAGTTCTGTCAACTGGGGTTCTATGAAATTTCATCAGATCCATTGTGACAGCCCTAAAGTGACCCTAGTCGGAAAGCGGTTTCGGGACTGCTAAACCGAGTCACCAAATTATTTGAATATGATATCTATTGTCTAAAATATGTGAATATGAATGTGTGAAAGTTTTAAGCTTCGATTTAGTCGATTGCATGTGAATTCAGCTAATAGGACTTATGTGTGACAATTTTGAAATGTGATAGGTTAATCTATAAGGATCTATTAGTGCATGTAATAAAAGGGTGGACTTGCATGTCAATTTCCCCCTTAATTTAGTAGTGGTCGGCCATGACAAGGAATGAGGACAAATGTTATGGGCAAAACATGTCATAAACATGTTATGTTAGTGATTTATGTTAGGAAAAATAAAATAAGGAGTATGGGTAATAAAATAATAATGCAAAGGGAGGAGTGATGAAAAAAAAAATTGTCTCATCCATGTTTCCCCCCCCCCCCCATTACCGTGAATTGAAGAAAGAAAACAAAAAAAAAGTGTTCATTCTTGAACATCTTTGGCGAATAGAGGAAAGAAAGGAAGGGAAAGAGCTTGGAGAAAATCGGCTATGGTGGTTTGCTAGACTAAGGTATGTTTGATGTTGTCCATGAGATTCATGCATGTTTTTAGTTGTTAGTTTGAGTTCTACCTAGCCCATGGTTTAAATCTTTGCTATAATATGGAGATGATATTCGGCCATGGGTGTTGTCTTCTTGGTTGATGTTTGATGTTGTGGTGACGAGGCATGAAGATGAGTTAAGTTTCGGCTAAGGTGGATTTGTGTTGATGTCATTTGCATGCTAAGTGTGAAGCTTTGTAATGATACATGTGATGGCGATTGATGACTCTTGGATTTTCTTTTTGGCATTTTTGAGTTAGACATTAAGTTCTTTGTGTAACCCATGACCAAAATTGAATGGTATGGTGTCTTGATGCATTCGGCCATGGTAGAAAGTAGATGTGAAATGGTAGTAAGGTGAAGTGCAAAATGTTAGTATTTGATTACTAGTGTATATATGCGTATTAGCGAGTTTTGAACTTGAAAAAGATGATATATAATCAATACAAGTAACCATACTTGTAGGAAGTATTAAGCATATAATCAGCCTCAACATAGACATGCATATTCTACCATAGGAAGAAGATTAGTGTTGCATGTATTCGGTTAGAGGCAAGCATATTGATGCTTTTATCTTGGCTTAGACAATCGGCTAAAAGGAAGTGTGGGTTAATATGTTGAGTTGATTTATGATTTCATATGTATGTGACTTTAATGTCTAATGTATATATATATGGGCTAAGTACCTTGAGTTCCTCTTTTCGATGCTCAAATGATTAAATCAATTTATTTGTTAAATTAAGCTCAAGAGCAAAGGGGAACTAAATCCGATAAAGGGAAGGAAAAAGTGGTCAAATAGCCATCGAAATCGTTCGACAACATCCGAGGTAAGTTTTCGAGTAACGAGACTTAGTTTACGATTTGATTAAGTCATGACGTATGAGCATAACAAATATACGGTGATATGATGATCCTACTTGAATTATATGTTGAGTTAATTAGTCTATATGTATGACGGGTAGCCGTATGTGCATAGAGATCGTGTCATAAAGCAAACTAAACCATGTTGTTTGTATGTGGCTAGTGAGCGAAAATGGGATTGCTTAATACGTGACTTGTGTTTGAACTCTAATTATGAAAATGAAATTTAGATGTGTCATGATTTATTGATATGTGCATGAATATTTGGATGATAACCGGGCTAAGTCCGAAGGCATTTGCGCTAGTGACTAGTTAGGGCTAAGTCCGAAGGCATTTGTGCGAGTTACTATATCCGGCTAAGTTCAAGGCATTTGTGCGAGTTACTATATCCGGGCTAAGTCCCGAAGGCATTGGTGTGAGTTACTATATCCGGGCTATGTCCCGAAGGCATTCGAGCAAGTAGCTATATCCGGTTAAATCCCGAAGGTACTTGCCTTGGGAATGAGCGACCTTGCTGTAATAGTTTCAATTAATACGCTCGTAAAATCCCAGCGATGAGGTATGTTTCGTATATGCATTGAATTAGTTGATCCCTTACAAATAGTATTCGCTCAGTCGATAAATGAGCTACCGGCCTTTGGCTAAGTTGATCTTTTGTGTATGAATATAAGGGTTGGTAATGTGAAGTAAGTATGATATGGAGAATTTGTGCATATGAAATTATCCGTTTAGCCATATGAATGCTACACTTTAGTTGTGTCTAATTTCATGGCTCAAAACTTACTAAGCATTTAATGCTTACCCCGTTTCTTTGAATCTCTGTTTTATAGATTTTGGTTCGTCAGCTATCGGACTCGGGATTATTGAAGTCGAAGTCGCCCACACTATCAAAGCCCCTTTTGGTACACTTTTGGTTGAACTTTGAAATGGCATGTATAGGACTACCCTTTTTGATGTTGGTCATGTACCTTTCGGTATTGTACAAATTTGGATAGCCATGCGAAAATGGCTTATATACATATTTTGAGCATAATGTTATAATCATCTTGTATGTATATGGTTATTGAGAGGTGTGGATATGCTTGGCAATGATTGGCCATTGGAATGGTTAATCACAATCATGTTTTGTGCTATATATGCTAAAGGGTTAGTTAAATCATGGAAACTATGTAATAGGTAAAGTCTACCCTAAAGGCAGATGCTGACAGCAGCAGCGGTGTGAATTTGAAAAATCACTAAAAATAGTAGGAATGGATTTAAATAGTGAATAAATTATGTAATCGAACCTTGATGAATCTAATTTCATATGGAAGAAACGAAACGGTCATACGAGTCGGATTTTAAGAGATATTTAAGTTTTTGTGGAACAGGGCCAGAGCAATTTCTGGATCCCCTAATCTGAATTTGGAAATTCATTATAAATTAACCAGAGATAATTAGAAGTCATGCCATATATGTATAGATTAGTTTTCGAGTCTATTTTCTATAGAAACAAACGGAATCAGTATTGAAGCCCTGTACAGGGAGATATCCAAGTTGTAATGCATGAAGGTCAGAATAGTTGAACCCTGTAACAGGGGAGACTTTAACTAATAAACTGTAATAATTGGCTCAAGAAAAAATTCTAGAAAAAAATTTGTAGATGGATATATGAGTCTAGTTTCAGGAAAAATTTACGGAACTGGTTTTCGAGTTTTGGAACTCGAGATATGATTTTTAAGGTGACAGTGATGCAGTTAGCCAGCTCGTCTAGAAATTTAAAATGGACTGTGCAAATAAGTGAATTAAGTCTGTTAACCCCTCGTGTCCGACTCCGGCAACGGTCTTGGGTACGGGGTGTTACATCCATACCTTGAGGCATCAGGGGTACAGGTTGAGGAATCGGGGGAGGTGGGGGAGGTTGTTGAGCATTCGGATTCGTTCAAATGAACTCGGTGTACCATGCATTCATCATCTGGAGAAAGGCTTCCCAAGACCCCTTTCCTCCTCGACTAACAGTAGGAGGTCGGTTTTCAGTTGGCACCGTCCCTTCAGCAGGAGTTGGCGCATTTCTCTCTACATCATCAGCTACAACTGGATCAGGATCCATTTACTATAAAAAAAATCATTTTAAAGGTCAGGAGTTGTCACACTATCACAATATATATATGGCATGTATAGCAAAACCCGTACATACGCCACGTTAGTCCGAGAACCGACTAAATCGTAGCCCTGATACCACCAAATGTAACTGCCTCTTACTCGAGACCATCGCCGAATTCGAGCACGACGTGTTAACAGACTTAAATTATCACTTAAACAATTTCAAATAATTTATTTCACCTTTTTATGAATTTCCATGGATTAGATAGCACATTAAGTATACATAACACCAAATATGATCTTGATTAGCCATTCCAATGGCTAATCATTACCAAACATTTCCTTACCACCCAATAGCCATATCATAAGATCATATACACAAAATGATTATAATACTATACATGCCATACTCAAAATATACAAGCCACTATACCAAAATGGTCCACGGATAGTGTGAGCGAGCCTCTGACCGTTCCCAATTTCTGAGCTGGCTTGTCAAAACTACAAAGAATGGAAATGAGGGAGTAAGCATAAATGCTTAGTAAGTTCACATGTAAATAGCAAGTAACATAATCATGCAATCCAACATAAAACGTCATTTGTATAAATATCACCAAGACATTCATGTTACATTTGCATTTACTATCTTACCACGATTTCATCATACCAAGTTCTCAACTCGAGGGTTTAAGCGCATACCTGTCCAAATTTTCTCATTCACCACACTTACCAACATGTCACCTTCGTCTTAAGTATTCTTCTTATTCACTTAAGATTCACCCATTGAACACATCGGAATATAATTTGGATACACGGATTGCATGCACATAAGTGCCATACCCGCAGCTAGACAAACGCAATAGCCTACGAAAATTATGTAGCCAAGCTACCATGTAACCCGCCCATAAGCAAACTCAGACTCAACTCAACGAGCTCAGGCATTTGCAGCCATAAGTGAACTCGGACTCAACTCAACGAGCATGGATGCCTAGTTACATCTCATGAACTCGGACTCAACTCAACAATCTCGAAACTCAAATATCCTAGTGACATGTCACTTGTATCCTAATCTATTCCCAAGGTTCAAACGAGATTTTCCTCAATCACACATCTTTGCTGTCTTCCACGGAATGCCAGAACCGATACTTGATAGCATTTCCTATTTATTAAGTAGCTCACATAATTTGCATATTACTAAATAATAATCCACAAAGCATAATATTTCATGATAATAATCATCATATCATATAAATAACATTAAATTGCTTAAAATGACAATTATGTTACTACATTTACACCTGAACTTACCTCGGTACAAAATGTTAGAAATCGAGTCTATTCCTTGTAAACTTTATTTTTCCCTTGATCACGACTCGAATCTTGTTTCCCTCAATCTAAAATAAAAAATTTAGCTTATTTAATACTCACATTTATTAAAACAGTCATTGACTCAAACTTTGGCAAAATTACATTTTTGCCCTTAAAATTTTACATATTTACACATTTTTCCCCAAGGCTTGAAAATTAAACTTCATCCTATTTTCTTATGTTTTATGACATGCTGATCATTTTTCCATTCTATGGCAACATCAAATTCTCACTCTAACATGTACTTATGAACATTAGGTATTTTTACCGATTATGTCATTTTACTCATTTTCATGTAAAATCACTTAGCAAAAGTTGTTTAACGCAATTTCAAGCTTCATATTCTACCATAAAACATCAAAATAAACACATTTCACCTATGGTTATTTTTCCAAATATAAACCCTAGGTTAAATTATTGATAGAATAAGCTTAATCAAGTAACCGGGACTCCAAAAACGTAAAGAACATTAAAAACGGGCCTCAAATAGACT